>NC_046658.1:178020223-178023255 GCF_010883055.1 Belonocnema kinseyi
GTATCAAGGTAAAGTAAATGGCAACGTGCCCAGAGGTAGACCGCGGAAAGAATGGTTAGAATGTGTGAATGGGACCCTACTTAGAAGAGACATAAGAAGTCAGAAACACGAGAGCCTGCATAAAAAAATGCATGGACATAAAAGAAGCTAGAGAAGTATGCCAGGACAGGAAAGTATGGCGGCAAATAGTTAATGAAAAGAGTGTCAGTAGAGTGAATGACGCCTGAAACAAAGACCTTGGCTATTAATGGACCCAAGTGGGGAACCTTACATAACGACTTCGTGATGTACTTCGCTTGGGGTGATTGCTAGAGAGATTGATCAGCAACCTGGGTCGGAGCAGTGTTGTGGAACGAACGTGTTATTTAAATAAATAAAACGAGAATTCTGGATCAATCTGAAAAATCTCTATTCCTTCCACAGACTACTCCTTTCCCCTGCCTAGTGAGTCACGCCTACCCCGAAAGGGAAATGGCTTAATGGTGTTTAATAATGATAATAATTCTTTAATTTTAATGAAAAGCTTTTTAGAAGAAAAAATGTACTAAAGTTGCTGTCAAAACTACTTTTAAATTGAACCATAAATCGACATTTTTAAAATTTATTTTTGCACAAATCTCTTTCTTTTACTTTTAAATGTCGCCAGAATTAATTGGTCCCTTTCTATAAAAATGAGTTTAGTAGAAAAAAAGTTACAATTCATGCCGTGAAAAATTACCCCTAAAGTTAATCCTAAAGCAATATTTTTGGAAATTAATTTTTTTGTGAATCTCATTCTCATTTTTAAAGGCTGTATGAGTTCATTTATCAATTTGTATCGAAATCGTTGCAGGAAAAAAAGTACAACTGATGCGTTGCAAAACTACCTCTAAAATGAAACCTGAATCAATATTTTTTTAAAAATAATTTTGCAAAACCTTCCTTTCGATTTTTAAAGTTCGCATGAATTCATCCGTCAAATTTGATTAAAATCGTTTTAGTAGAAAAAAGGGTACAACTGTTGCTGTGCAAAACTACCTCTAATATTAACCCTAAATCTATATTTTTGAAATCAGTTTTGCGAAAATCTCCTTACTTCTTAAGGCCATTTAAATTCATTCGTAAATTTTTATCAATCACTTATGTTTTAAAGTTATATAGAACTTCCTTCAAAGCATTAAAAATCCTAAAAAATTATTTGAAATTGCTTAAAATTGTAAAAAGCTTTAAAAATGTTCGGGTTGAATTCAACAGGTTTCGGATTAAAATTAAAATCCTTTTTATTGAAATATCAACTTTACCTTGCGTATTAATCCTTTTTGGTTGCAAATTCAAATACTTAGTTAAAAACAGAACTACTTCGTTCGACATTAATTTTCGTTGTTGAAGATTTATTATTTTAATTAAAAACCATTTTTTGTTCAAAATTTCATTATTTTGTTGAAATTTGTTATTTTTTGGGACAAAATCTATTTATTTGCTAACTGAAAATTTAAATAATTCATATATGGTTAAGAATTTATCTTCAACAGTTGAAAACTTAACTATTAGAAATTTCAGTATTTTTTTTAATTACTCTTTTTTGGTAGACAATTAATTGCTTCTACTAAAAATTTAACTATTCCATTTTTTGTCGAAAATTGATCTTTTTTGATCAAAATTCTTGTCTGAAAAATCATCTGCTTTTTATTTTCAAAATTAAACCATTTTGTTAAAAAATTATTTTATTTCGTTGAAAATAAATTTTTTTACTGAGAATTTCACTTTCCGTTCAAAGCTCAAAATGTTCCAGTTATTTTTCTCAATAACAACGTAAGCATTTATTTCTTATTTAAAATGTATCTTTTTAAATAAAATAAAATTTAAATTTAAATAGAAAGTTTATACATATTATTGAATTAAAACATTTTAGTTAAAATTTTAACTTTTTTGTTTGAAGATTAATATATTTTTCTATAGAAATTTAATCTTTTCGGTTGAAAATTAATCAGTTTGGTTTAAAAAGAAACTATTTTTTTTTAATTTTTATTTGGTTGAATATTCATTTCTTTCGTTGAAAATATAACTATTTTGTTGAAAATTTGTGTTTTTTGTCGAAAATTATTTTCTTTTTACTAAAAATTGAACTATTCTATTTCTGGTTAAAAATTCATATGTTTTAGTTGGAAATTGGTGTATTTTGTTAAAAACATTTGTTTTTTAATTGAAAATTTACGAATTTATTTTTTCAATTACTTTTTTTCTGGTAGAAAATTCATCATGATGATTCAATCTTTATCTTTTAGGTAGAAAACTAATTTCTTTGGTTGGAAATTTTACGCAAGCCTATTTTGTTAAAAATTATTATTTTTTTACTGAAAATTCAACTACTCTGTTTTTAATTACAAACTCTACTAATCTTAGGTTAAAACTTGACCATTTAGTTGACAATTCGTGTTTTTTTAAAGTAGTCTCATTAGTTCAAGAATCATCATACTTGATCAAAATTCGTTTATTTGGTTTAAAATTTAAATATTTTTTTGAATTTCTTTTCTAAGTGAAAATTTGAATATTCTATTTTTCGTTGAGAATTTATCTTTTTTAATTCATAAATGCCTCTGTTTTTTGAAAATTACTTTTATTGGTAGAAAATTAATCTTTTTGATTGTAACTTTATCTTTTTGTGTTAGAATTCGTTTGTTTTGTTGAAAATTAAACTTTTTTAGAAATTTGTTTGTATGGAAATTCAATCTTTTGTTTATAAATTCATCTGTTGTCTAAAAATATAAATATTTTGTTGAATATTTATTTTATTTGGCTAACAAGTTATTTATTTGGTTAAAAATGTAACTAATTTTTTGAAAACAGATTTTTTGTTGTTGAAAATTTATTCTTTTTACTCAAATTTAAACTGTTCTATTTTTGATTAAAAATATATCTATTTTGGTTAAAAATTCATGTATTTTGTTAAAAGTTTGCCTTTTTTAGCAGAAAATTCCTCTTGTAAAAAAAATATAATTTTCGAATACTTTGGAAAAATAATAATGCCTTTCTTGTAAGATTAGTTAAAGAAA
>NC_046658.1:178023355-178054453 GCF_010883055.1 Belonocnema kinseyi
TAGTTACTCGAAAAGTAAGTACCCAGGGGATTAGTATCAGTTGTCCATTAAATTTTGTGGTAACTGCCCTTTTCTGCTGCGTTTACAGTCTATTAAACGGGGTTAAATGCTGGCCGATCACCGTACTCCTCGATTCGCTTCCTCCCTTCCGGATCCGGTCATTCAAACTTGAAACTCCATCGACTAGATTCGCATCTCCGAATCTAACTTTTGATATTATGTCAGCATTCAAGCTCTCTCGAAATGTTGCTGAGACACTAAACTTTCTAAATTTCAGGATGTCACATTTTCATTCAAAGTTGACCAAAACATTGCACATGAGGAAAACAATTGACATCAACATAGAAAAGTATGGATGTAGTTGTAATTTTAAATGTAGTACTTATGTGTTTGTGAACTTTTGTTCCAAATTAAATTATTTTGTTCAAAAAAAATTTCTTTATCGAAATATCAACTACTTCGTCAAAAGTTGTACTATATTTTTGAGCCTTTATTTTATCGGTTAAAGCTTTAACTAATTTATTGAAAATTCGATTTTTAATTGGTTAAAAATTCAGTTTTCCAACCAAAAATTTTGAATATTTCATTTTTGGCAGAAAATGAATCGTTTTTAGATGAAAAATCAACTACTTTGAAAAAAATTGATTTTATCGGCTGAAGATTGAATTATTTTATCAAAAAATGTTTTTATTTGATTGAAAATTCAGTTTTGGAGCCGATAATCTAACGAGACAATTTTTGACAATAAATTATCGGTTTTAGTTGAAAATAGAAATATTACATTTTTCATTAAATATTCAAAAACTGAAGATTGAAATATTTTGTCAAAACATTTTTTTATTTAGTTGAAAATTCATTTGTTTATCCGATAATTTAATGATTCCATTTTCTGACAAAAGAATATTTCTATTCGAAAATTAAAATATTACATTTTTGTTAAAAATTAAATCTTTTTATAAATTAATTTTTTTCGTTAAAGAGTTAACTACTTTGTTAAAAAAAAATTTTAATTAAGTTGAAAATTCAACTACTTGATTGAAAGTTCAACTAAATACTCTGTTAAAAATTTATTTTTGCGTTTAATATTTGAACTATTTTGTTAAACAAAATTTATTTTTTCATTTGATTGAAAATTTATTTTTCAACACGAAAATTTAGCTGTTTTATTTTTGGCAGAAAGTTAATGGTTTTTAATTGAAGATTTATCTCTTACGTTTTTTATTAAAAATTTATATTTCTCAGTTTGAAAAACAACTACATGCTTTATAAATCAACTACTTTGTTAAATAATTTTTTTACTTGCTGAAGATTTTACTATCTTATCAAAAAATATTTTTAGTTGTTTACAAATTTATTTTCTGAGCCTATAATAATGAAAGGATACTATTATTGACAAAAATATCGTTTTTATTTAAAAATTAAAAATATTAATGTTTTTGTTAAAAATTAATTCTTTTTGTTAAGAATTCGACTAATAGAATAAAGGTCAAGCTCCTTTGTTAACAATTCACTTTTTCCGTTGAAGATTTAATTTTCTTTTCAACTAAATTTTTCATTGGATTGAAAATTAATTTTCCTAATCGTCAATTTAACAATTCCATTCTTGACTGAAAAGTCATAGTTTTTAGTTAATATCTTTGTTGGTTCGAAATTCAACTAAATGTTTCAAAATTCAACTGAGTTGTTAAACAACATTTAATTCATGGAAAATGTAACTGTTTTGTTTAAAATTTAATTTTTTTAGTTAAAAATTCGTTTGTTTTTGATCAAAAATTAAACTATTTTATTTTTTACCCGCAAATATAGTTGAAACTTCAAGTTTACATTTTTCGTTAGAAGTTCCTCATTTTATTTAAAATTTTACTACATGAAAGTTCAGCTACTTTTTTAAACATGCATTTTATCGGTTGAAAATTTACCTTTTTTTTAATCAGTTTTCTATTAGATTTGAAAATAATTTTCTTCGCTAAAAACTAAAGTATTCCATTATTGACTACAAAATGTATCGTTTTCATTTAAAAATTGAACTATAAGAAATTTTGTTAAAAATTTAACTGCATGGTTTAAGCTACAACTACTTTTTGAAAAATTTTATAAATTAATTTTATCGGTTCAAGGTCGAAATATATATTTTTTAATTCGTTCTTTTATTTGTTTGAAAATACATTTTCTCAAACGAAATTTAAACCATTTCATTTTATACTAACAAATTATCGCCTGAAGTTTAAAACTCAACTGTTACATGTTTCGTTAAAAGCTAATATTTTTTATTAAAAAATCTATTACTTGTTAAAAAATTAATTTTATTGCTTAAAAATTTAACTAATTTGTTAAAAATTAGTTTTTTATATGTTAAAAGAAATTTTTCAAATTTATCTTTTTTGTTAATAATTCATCCATGTGGTTGAAAGTTTAACTACTTTGTTTAAAATTCATTTGATCGCTTGAATCGGTTGATCGGTTGCAGATTTAACTATTTACTGAAAATTAATTTTTTGTTTTTGTTTGGTTACTAATTTATTTTATTTAATGAAAAATTAAACTAGTCCATTTTCGACTCAAAATTGTTCGTGTTTATTTGATAATGGAACTATTAGATTCTTTGTTGAAAATTAATATTATTTTCTTTAAATTCAACTACGTGATTTAAAGTTAATTTTATCGGATGAAAATTTAACTATTTTGTTAAAAATTCTAATTTTATTTGGTTAAAAGTTAATTTTCTTAATCGTAAGTAGATCTATTACGTTTTTACATTCTCACCAAAAAAGGTATTAGATTTGTGTAAAATTTGACCCCCTCTTCGTTTTTTCTAAAATGTCGACGTTTTGAGACCCTCTGAATCCGAAAAACATGTTTTTACGAATTTATCTCTTTGTTTGTGTCACTATGTGTGTCTGTGTGTCTGTCTGCATGGCTGTAGATTTTTAGTTTGTCAGCACGCTAACTTTCGAAAGAATTGACAGATTTGATTGGCCTTTGGTATACTCTTTTAATGTCCTAAAATAAAGGTCAAGTTCGTTAGTCAACCATTTTAGTTTAAAATTCAAAAGGTTAACGTACTTTGAAAATTTTTGAGACCACTTTTTTCAAAATTCAAAAATTTTATGTACGTTTGTTCATAGTATTCAAACAGGCGAACAATTTATTATTATGACTTTTTTTGATAAAACTAAAATTTACCAGAGTAATAGCATTTACAAAATTCCGAAAAACACACGAAAATCAACATTTTAAGTCAAATAACGCACGATATGGAAAAAAGTCTAGAGAAGAAAAATGTTTTTTTTTAATGTCCTACAAGATTATTCTAAAAAAAAGTGTTTTTTGTTTCGGTCTCAAAGTAGTTCCGCACATTGGGAAGAAAAATGACTTGTTTGGTTCAGAATAACGTACAGCCCACAAATCTTCACCGATTTCGACAAAAAAATTGGAAAAAAGCTAATAAGATATCTAAGAGAGTTGTCGTGCCTGGTTTTTGAATTAGGTTTTCAATTTTTTATAAATAAATAAATATGAAAAAAATGGCCTTTTTCTATTTGACGTTCCCGGTGCTCGTCAATAACAGGATAATGGTTGAAATCGCTTAAGTTTTATAAAATAGCATTAGTTAAGGATATTTCAATACTAGACAATATACAAAAAAAAATTTTATTAACAAATTATTTTTTGAAAACATTTGTTCTACGATTTTCCATAAATACACATTTTTTCAAGTTATGTTGCAAGAAATTGGATTTATGATAATTTCAGCAAAATTCATAATTTTTTTATTAATCTTATGAACAATTCTTTTTTGTTTCGATTTTAAACTTTTAATTGGGATCTTCATAATAAATTCGGCAAAATTCATGATGAGTTGACACATTTTATGATTCTTGACAACAAATTCAACAAACAAATGCATTATTCGGGCATCTGTGGACAGAAAAATCCGGTTTTTTTTCCATTCCAGACATTTTAATTGGGAAGTTCATGATGACTTCAGCGAAATTCATAATTGGTTGGTAAATTTTATATTTTTTTAAAACCAAATTTAATAAACCAACTATTTGGTTAAAAGTAAAACTATTTTTTTAGAAATTTATTCTGTTGATTGAAGATTTAAAGACTTACGATGCTACGATTTTACGAGTTTTTTTAGTTGGAAGCTGATTCTTTCAACAGAAAATTTATCTATTAAATTTTTGGTTGAAAGGTTATCTTTTTAAATTAAAAACTAATATTTGGTTGAATATATTTTTCTTTTTTGTTTGAAAAATTTAATTTTGCAAAGAATTTTGTTTGCAAAATATCCTTCTAGATTGAAAAATGAATTGTTTTGTTTTAAATTTAATAATTTGGCTAAAAATTTACTGCACCGTTTTGATCTACTTTTGAATAAATATTTAAAACCTTAGGATTTAGCGTGAAAACTCAGAAACTACAATGATTTTTGCATTTTTGGACCAAACTCGTATTTAATCGATCAATTTCCATCAATGACGATTCTTACTAATCTCAATCAGTGACTAACTTTAGCTATGAATAACTTTTTTATTACTAAAGGATCGGTAAAACTCAATCACTTATCAGCGAAAATAACTGATCCGTAGCAAGAATTTAGTCACTGAATGACATTCATGACGGTCCCGGTCTAAACTCGGACCATTCAAGTTCGAAAGGGTTTTGATCCAGACCTGGAACTTTTAAATTCTTAAGGATCCATATCCAGACCTGAGCCCTTTAATTTTGTATGGGTCTGGGCCCAGACCGGACCCTTTTGGGACAATTTAGATCCCCGGACCCTTTGAAAATTAGGGTTTCCGATCCCTGATTTCATCTAAAATTGCTTTATTCCACTTGAACAAAAATTAAAGTTGAAGAAAATTGAGTAAAATTTGAATTTTGATCAGCTGAATTAAGAACGTGGTCTGTGCTAATCAGAGTCCGCAGATCCGTGGTCGCCTTCCGCTGAAGATTCTAAATCACCTTAACAATAAAACGTGCTATCGCGACGAAGCACAAGACACGGGGGAATAAGTAAGAGGCGGTTGGGTCAGGGGTTGAAATTTGTAATTCCGGTCTTACAAGAATAAAGGTTACTATCCGGGGACGGAAAAAGAAATCCGGCATCTCATTGTGGCTCTGGAACAAAAATGCCCGGCTTTACTTCCGCCAAGCGTCTCTCCGAGTTACCATTCACTAACCCTTCGCGAAACCGCGATAACTACTTGTTACTTCTCTAAACTTTAATCATTTTATTTTTGTACTAATTTAAATCATTAACTATGAATCCGCTAGTTATGAATCAGTTATTACAGTTTTGTAGCCCAGTCTCTTTGTTCGTCATCCTTTTTTCTAAGAAGAAGAAATATATAGCAGGAAAAGTAAAATAATTGAAGAAAAACTATGGGAGAGTGGAGGAAATTAAGGGCAGAGGGACTAGCGTAAGTAAAGAAAAATGAGGGGGCAAATATAGGAAATAACATTATGTAGAAAATTTGAAACTAGGGGAAGTGGCTGAAAATTATAGGCGGGGAAGTGAGAAGAAGGCGGAAAATTAGGTATAATCAGAGGAAATGAGGTGATGGGATAAATGGGAAATGAAGGGCAATGACAAGGGGAAGGTAAGTAAGATGAAATTAGTGACGGGAAGTGATAGTAAGGTGTGGCAAGAGGGGAAATGAATCAATGAGGAGAATTTTAAACAAGGGGAAATGAGAGGCGGAAAAGTGAGAGGAAAATGGGAAAAAAGTGAAGAAAGTGTAGAGAAAGTAAGAGAGAATGAGGGCCAATTAGGGGAAATGATGTGATAGGGAGTATAGGAAACGAAGGAAAATGAAAGGGGGTGTTAAATTATGGGGAATTAGTGATGGGAATTGAAGGAGTAGTGGAAGGGAAAAGGAGGTAATGGGAAGAATTTTAAACTTGTGGAAGTGAAGTGAATATTGTGAAATAAGAGGAGAAAAAGTAGAGGAATTAAGGAAAAATGAGATGTGAATACAGGAAATGAAGAGATAGGGAGTATGGGAAACGGAGAAAAATGCGAGGAGGTTAAGTGAGGAGAGATTATAGGCCGGAAGTGCAGGAAAAAAATAGTAGAAGGGGAAATGAAGTGATGAGAGGCATTTTTAACGAGGGGAATTAATTGTAGGGGGCAGAGGGGAAGATGGTGAAATAAGCGGAGGGAGCTTACAGGAATAAAGCAAAAATAAGGGTGCAATTAGGGCAAATTAGGTGATGGGGAGTACGAGAAACAAAGAGAAATAAGAAGGGGGTTAATTGAGGGCAGATTATTAGCGAGAAGTGCAGAAAATGAATGGTAGAAGGGGAAATGAGATATTGGAAGGAATTTTTAGAGAGGGGAATTTAGTGTGGGGATGTAAGGGGAAGATGGGAAAATAAGCGGAGGGTAATTAGAGGAAGTGAGGGAAATTGAGGGTGCAATTAGGGTAAATTAGCTGATGGGCAGTATGGAACATAAAGAGAATGAAGAGAAACATGAAAAACATGGGGAGATTATTGGCGAAAAGTTAAGGAAAGGAGTGGCAGAAGGGGCAATGAGATAATGTTGGAAAAGTTTAATGAGGGGAATTAAGTGTGGGGATGTGAAGGGAAGATGGACCAATGAGCGATGGGAGATTAGATGAAGTCAGGGAAAATGAGAGTGCATTTTAGGGAAAATGATGTGACACGGAGAATCGGAAACGAATGGTCTTGAGGGCAAATAAAGGAAATTAACGGAAATAATTAGAAATAAAATACAAAAGAAATGTAACTGTTTAGGTGAAAATTATTCTGGTTTGGCTTAGAAATCAACTATTTTTTTAGAAAATATGATCAATTTGTTGTAAGTGAACTTTTTTGTTAAGAATTCAATAGTTTCATCAAAAATTGCACCCAATACTATTGTAAAAAATTCAACTATTTGAAGAAAAACGCCTTTTTTGGTTCAAATAAGTTGTTTAAAAACACTATTTTTTATTAAATATTTTATTTTGTTGTTGCAAATTTAATTCATTTGGTATAAAATTTACTGTTTGTTTGAAACCTAAATTTTTGGCACAAAATTATTATTTTCGGGTTAAAAATCCAACTTTTTTCTTGGGAATTATTCTTTTTGGCTTAACAAGTCTAACATTATGTTTTTCGTTGAGAATTCATGTTTTTTAAAAAATTTTATTTCTTTTTTAAAGATTCAATTTATTTATTCAAAATTCATCCTGTTTAGCTGAAAATTCAATTGTTTTGTTTCAAATTAATCTTTTTTTTCGAATTAATTTTTCAGTTGAAAATTCATATTTTGTTCGAAAATTCGACTACTTGGTATAAAAATTAATTTTTTTGTTAAAATGAAGGGGGGGGCAAATAGGAGAAGTGAGTTGAGATGGAAAGTATGGGAAAATAGAAAAAATAAAGGCGAGAATTAAGTAACGAAATAGAAGGGTTATGAGGGGAATCGAAAGGAATTGAGGGTAAGTGGGTGGAGGGGAAACATGGAAATAAGGGATAAGGAAAAGTAGAGAAAGCAGATTTTTTAAAAGAAAAATTTAAATTTATAAAATGTTATTTTATATTTCTAATTGCAAATAAATTTTGTATCATAATTATAATATTTAAAGTATTAGAAACTATGTATAATAAAACGGTGCGTGTATATAAATATTATAATAGTAAAAGAAAAAGAAGTATATAAGGAAGAGGAAGAAGGTGGGAAAGTATGGGAGGGAACAGCTTGAGCGACATAATTAACGTCTTATTTATTTTCTTTAAAAATTTTCTATTAATATTAACTAATTTATTTTTTGTTGAGAATTTATCGTTTTGTTCAAAATTCAACTTCTCGGGTTGCAAATTTAAATTTCTTTTAAAAATTTCCTATTTTTGGCTTCAAAATGCAGAAACATAACTGATATAGAGCTAAAATACAGTCACTGATTGAAATTAGTAATCATTTAAATTAATTTAAATTTAGAAAACATATATTTATCACGTCGTTCTGCTTTTACTTTTATAGTTCAAAGCACTTCGTTTTTTTCTGGGTTGTTTCTCTTACATTAGAAAAACTCTTCTGCACTAAAGTTGTTAGCACTCGTTTTATTTTCATTTAATTCCAACTTCTTAATTGAATAAGTCTGAGATAGGATAATTTTTGCTTCGAATTTTTCGCGGAAACTAACAATATTGATTATCAGGTTATTTATAATCTTTAGTGTTTCATTGCTCCAGGCAAAAGTAGTACTTTTTCCAAGGAGGGAAAGTGAGGGGATATAAGAGGCCGTACTGTAGGGGAAATAAGGATAAGGAAAGTAGGGTAAGTGAGGACAAATGAGCGGAAGTAAAAGTAGGGGAAATTAAGATTAGCAAAGTAGAAGAAGTGAGGGACAGGAAAGTAGGGCAAGTGAGGAGAAGAGATATCAGAGAAAGGAAGGATATGTATGAGCGTAGTGGAAGTTGGCTAAGTCAGGGGAAATTAAAGAAGTTGAAGTAGGGAAAACGAGAGTGAAATAGGGGTTGGGAAGTAGGATATGTGAGAAAAAATGAAGGGTGGAGAAACAGTTGTAATAGGGAAAATGAGGGGAAATTGTATAGGGGAAGTAGGTAGAGTAGAGGAAGTAGGAAAAATGAGGAGGAATGGTATGGGGGAAGTAGGGGAAGTAGGAGAAATAGGGTAAGTAAAGGGTAATTTGGGGCGGGAAGTAGCGAGATTACAAATAAGAAGTATGAGAAATGAGTGTAAATGAGAAGTTGGGGAATTTATTAGCAATCATGGTGATTAGGGTCGGGGAAGTGATGACTGTGGAAGGGATGTGGGCAGAAGGGAGTATTAGATGGTAAAACAAGAAGAAGAAGCAGAGGAGGAAGAAGTTAGGAAAGGTGGCGATCGGGCAAGGGAGGGGAGTTAAAGTAGGGAAATATTGGGAGAGTAGGGAAAAACAGGTTTAGATGGGGAAGTTAGATTTTAGTGAAAAAAGAAACAAAAGGAGGTATAGATTGGAACACTCTATAGGTTGGGACAGCGCATTTTTTCCATTTCTTTGCACTGGCGCCACCTGTTATTACTGTCACAAATAAGTATCAATAGTAGCTTAGTTTCTGTGTTAACTCGACTAGATGACTCATACTTGTTTCAGCCGTGTTGCCATTATTCAACCCCCATTAACTGGATATTTTTCATCGAAATTTTCAGGTAAATGAGTTCAATGTGTTAGGAATAAAATGAATTATTACTTTCCAAGAGTATTTTGCATACAGTGCACATCATTTTTTTATCCCAACAATGCAAAAATGCATTATTTGTTAAAAGTTTCATCGCTTTTCCTTAAAAATTAAACTGGCTAAAAAAAGACACAAATTTTTTTAGAATTCAAATATTTCACTCAGAAAAATATGTGTCTTGAAGAAACCGTTTCTTAGACATTTTTTTATTAATTTAACCAAAATAACTTGATAACTAAAAAATGATTAGAATCATTACAAATTAGAGAAAATGATTTATTGGAACAAAAAACCATTTCTTGAAGCCGAAGAAATTTCTTTGATTCGATAAAAACTTTATGCCATTAAAGCAATTTTTGTTCGACTGAGAACCAATTAATATTTTTCATTGATTATAAGGAAATGAAAATGCGTTTTTCTTTTGTTGTTGTAGAAAGTTAATCTTCTCAGGTCGAAAATTCATCTAATTTTTGAAAAACCTAATGCTTGTTTAAAAATATTTCTTTTTTGCTAGAAACTCAATTTTTTTTATTTGAATGTTAAAAATGCCTAGAGTTTCAAGTTGAATTTAATATACTTTTAATGAATTATTATTAATAGAAATGCTTACTAATGAAATTGGTAAACCACTTTGCACCACATTTCAATTATTGATTTTCTACTATTCAGTTAAAGAATATTATTAGTATTATTAGTCAAACTAATTCACCTTTTTGATCGAAAATTCATTCATTTTGTAAAAAATTAATCTTTTTATTTCAAAATTCATTTCTTTCCCTTCAAAATCAGTTCTTTCTTTAAAATTAATTTTACAACTGATAGTGTAACTATTTAATGTTTGGTTGAACATTAATCTTTTTTAGATTAAAATTTAACTTGGTTTTTGGAAATGTCTGTATTTTGTTTCAAATTTGTCTTCTGTGGCAGAATATTTATATTCTTGGTGACTAACTCACCTTTTGTGGTTTAAAATTAAACTATTAGGTTGACAATTGTATTACAAATACAAATATTTGGTAAAAAATTCATATATATTTTGTTACAAATTATTCTTTTTTGGCAGAAAGTCAATCTTTCTGGTTGAAATGTCATGTCTTTTGTTCAAAAATTAATTTCTTTTATTAAAAATTAATATTTTTACTAGAAATTTAGCCATTCAATTTTTCATCGAAATTTTTTTTGGATAGGCATTTAATCTTTTTGTAGTAAAATTAATTAATTTGATGGACAACTTAACTATTACATTAAAAATTTACTTTATTTGCTGAAAAATGTATTACTGTAACTGAAAATAAAACTACTCTATTTTTATTTGAAAATTTAACAATTCAGTTAAAAATCCCATTGAAAATTAAAATATTTAATTGAAGATTCATGTATTTTGTTAAAAAATTATTCTCCTTTGGTAAAAAAATTAATTTTTTTGGTTGGAATTTGATTTTTTTGGTTAAAATTCATATGTTAAATAGAAAGTTAAATATTATTTCATGGAAATTAGTTTGTTTGAAAATATTTCTATTGATTTGAAAATTCATTTTTTTATGTAATATTTCATCTAGAGATTTAAAAATGTAGCTGTTGCTTTCAAAATTACGTTTTTTTGCAGAAACTTATTTTTTTAACGTAAAATGTAACTATTCCATTTAAATATTCCATAATTTTAATTGCAAAAGCGCCTATTAAATTGAACCTTAATTTTTCAACTGGAAATTTAAATATTCCATTTTTGATTGAAAATTTATCTTGTTTAGTTTAAAATACATGTATTTTTATGAAAATTCATATTTTTTGGTAGAAGTTAACCTTCTTGACAAAAAATTCATCTTTTTGGCTTAGAATCAAAAACATCATTATTTTACTTAAAAATTTCGTCAGTTTGATTGAAAATTAATTTTTTCACTCCCAATTTAACTATTATATTTTTGTTTAGAGAAAATTTCAACTACTTGGTAGAAAACTTTTCCTTTTTAGTTTAAAATTAAAATCTATTTATTAATATTCTTGTTTGAAATTTTATCTTTTTGGTTGACAATTTAACTTTTTGGTTAAAAATAAAACTACTTGGTCGAAATTTAAACTATGTTGTTAAAAGTTAATTTTTTCAATTTAGAATTCATATCTATTCCAGTTGCAGAATGATTTCTTTTTTGTGCTAAATTGTTTATTTGATTGTCCCTTTTGGAAAATTTGAAAAAATGTATCCAAAAATCTTAATTCTCGCTACAGGGTTGTCAGATGTTAGGGCAAAGAAACATTTGTGTTACATTCTCTCTTTATTATAACTAAATAATTCTCTTTAACCTACCAAAATGATTACCAAACATTTTTGAATAGGTACATTAAGCTAGCACCTCTACAATCGCATTTTTGAATTCTTAATAGCTCAGAATTTTGGGTTTTTTTTGGGATTTTTTTGGGCTGCAATAAAAATTTTGGGCTCCTTTACTTTTTTCAAAAAATCAATTTTCTTGTGGAGGTGTCAGCTTACATTAACCCAGAACCTCCACTTCTTTAAATCACTAAATAATAAAAATTCAATTACACCAGAATTTTGGGCTTTTTTTGGGCTCTTAAAATCCGCAAAAAAAATTTTCCCCAAACCAACCCTTAACTTCCAAAATCAACCCCATTCAAAAAATTGAAAATTTTCAGTAATTCATTAACGGGATATTTTTGGGCTTTTTTGGGCTCCCAGAAAATACCCACTTCGATTTTTGGGCTTCAACCCGTACAGCAAAAAATTAACCCCATTGTAACACGCAGATATGAAATTGTCAAAAAATAACTTTTATTACATTTTAGAGCTGGAATAAAGACTCTGATTTTTGGGATCCTCAAAGATAACCACTACGATTTTTGTGCATCAACCCATAACGTAAAAAATCAAACCCTCTCTACCACGTAAATACAACTTTGTCTGCAAATAAATTTTTGTAGGATTTTCTAATGGAAATAGAGTCTATGATTTTTGGGCTCCTCGAAAATACCCGATACGATTTTTGGGCTCAAACCCTTAACGTCAAAAATCAAGCCACTTTGATACTACTTTGTCAAAAAATCAATTTTCCTATAATTTTTTAATAGAAATAGAGTAACATTAGTAACTAGTGCGTACATTCCGATAATTACATTGTACTGTTCTCAAGAGTGCCGAACGCTAAGCGCTCATAATCAGTGAATAGAACGAATTACAATAGATTTAGTTACAAAAGCGATGTCAACATGGAAATCATGGTTCAGATCGTGGTCTGTCATATTTTCGCCTACACTGTTGAACGTTATTAATGTTACTTTGGTTACTATTTCTGCCTTTAAAAAAGTGATGAATTAGTCAAGTTAAAATCTTGGGCGTTTAGCGTTTAATCGTTTTGAGAAGCGCGCTATATGAGTCAACGGTGTAGGAGAAAATATGATAGACCACGATCTGAACCGTGATGTCTATGTTGACATCGCTTTTGTAACAACATCTATTGTAATTCGTTTTTTCCACTGATCTTGAGCGCTTAGCGCCGCATAGCGCTAAAACTGTCCATTTTTTTACGGATATTTCATCCGGCACTTATAACCTTAAAAATCCTTTATTTGCAGACAAAGTTGTATTTACGTGGTAGAGAGGGGTTGATTTTTGACGCTAAGGGTTGAAGCCCAAAAATCTTAGCGTATATTTTCGAGGGGCCCAAAAATCAGAGACTCTATTACCATTGAAAAATTCTACAAAAATTAATTTGCAGACAAAGTTGTATTTACGTGATCAAGAGGGTTTGATTTTTTACGTTAGGGGTTGAAGCCCAAAAATCAGAGACTCTATTACCATTGAAAAATTCTAGAAAAATTGATTTTTGGACAAAGTAGTATCTACGTGGGTTGATTTTTGCCGTTAAGGGTACAAGCCAAAAAATCGTAGCGTGTATTTTCGAGGAGCCCAAGAATCAGAGACTGTGTCCATTGAAAAATTGAAGAAAAATTTATTTGCAGACAAAATTGTATTTACATGGTAGGGAGGGGTTGATTTTTTACGTTAAGGGTTGAAGCCCAAAAATCATATCGGGTATTTTCGAGGAACCCAAAAACCAGAGATTCTATTTCCATTAAAAAATCCTACAAAAATTTATTTGCAGACAAAGTTATATTTACGTGGTAGAGAGGGGTTGATTTTTTACGTTAAGGGTTGAAGCCCAAAAATCGTGACGTGTATTTTCGAGGAGCCCAAAAATCAGAGACTGTATTTCCATTGAAAAATTCTAGAAAAATTTATTTGCAGACAAAGTTGTATTTACGTGGAAGAGAGGGGTTGATTTTTGACGTTAAGGGTTAAAGCTCAAAAATCATATCGGGTATTTTCGAGGTGCCCAAAAATCAGAGACTGTATTTCCATTGAAAAATTCTAGAAAAATTCATGTTTTGATAAAGTAGTATCTACGTGGGTTGATTTTTGACGTTAAGGGTTGAAGCCCAAAAATCGTAGCGTGTATTTTCGAAGAGCCCAAAAATCAGAGACTTTATTCAAGCTCTAAAATGTAATAAAAGTTATTTTTTGACAATTTCATATCTGCGTGTTACAATGGGGTTAATTTTTTACTGTAAGGGTTGGAGCCCAAAAAAGCCCAAAAATATTCCGTTAATGAATTACTGAAAATTTTCAATTTTTTTAAGGGGGTTGATTTTGAAAGTTAAGGGTTGATTTGGCGAAAATTTTTTTTGCGGATTTTAAGAGCCCAAAAAAAGCCCAAAATTCTGGTGTAATTGAATTTTTATTATTTAGTGATTTAAAGAAGTGGAGGTTCTGGGTTTATGTAAGCTGGCTCCTCTACAAGAAAATTGATTTTTTGAAAAAAGTAATGGAGCCCAACAATTTTTATTGCAGCCCAAAAAAGCCCAAAATTCTGAGCTATGAAAAATTCAAAAATTCGATTGTGGAGGTGCTAGCTTAATGTACCTTTTTTGAATTTACACTTTATAAATTTTTAAATCTATGAAATTTGAGAAATTTCATCGCTAATAAGCCAAAATATTTACTTTTTAACATAGTCTAGTGTATAAACCTTATAAGTTAGTTTAAATATTAAAAACTTAATTTTAAGTTTTAATAAAATTATGTTATGTTTCTTGAACTCAACAAATTAAATTAAGTTTTTTAAAGTGCTGGACACATTGTTTCCCATTGGTAATGACTATTATAATCATTATTATTATTATTATTATTATTACTAAACATAATATTTAAATAACCTAACATTTTTCATACACCTGAAGTTTACAGAGTTCTTTTTTTAATGGAAAAAAGTTGAAGCTTCATCCAATCACGAACATGGGTTTCCCGACAAGAATAGTTTTAGATTGTTTCGAGGTAGTTCGATAATTAATCGAAAATTGTGCCACGCATTTTTTAATAATTTGATTCCCAATTCGTGATTATAATTAATTAACAAAGTTCGTCCTTCTTAATTTCCAACTGTAATTTCTATTTGTTATTAATTTTTATAAAAGTCATAGTTAATTATTACTTATAACATAAAACGACTTCTACTTCCCAACGATAAGGCCTGACATTGAACTGCTTTTTCTACTCACGTCATTGGAAACAAAGAAAGTCTAATCCACGCACGTTTGTTTTTCTTTCATCTCTTAGAGTTCTCTAATTCCATCTTGTTGAGCAATCTCCTAACGCAAATGATTTAGGAAGAAAAACATAAAATAAAGTAAAATAAAGATATGACATGCCTCACAGTGATCTGGGACGAACAGTTTGAATAGCACACACGTAGTCGGCGATTTATTTGTAAATACACAAGATAGCATTTGTGGTGCGCAAATTGTTTCACAACTTTAACTTTATTACACGTGGATTAAAACAATTAATTATTATCAGTCAAGAATTTCATCAATCTGGGAAAAACATGATTAAAGAGCAATCACCTTTTCCTTTTGATTTCTTCTTCACGTCTAGACTCCTTTTTCATTTATATCGCTGTTCTTTTACAAAATACTTCAGGGATCATCTATAAACTAATTTACCAATTTCTAGATATTTTCATGGTTGTCCCGCCTTATTGACAACCATAGTTTTTAACCCCCACATCCCTTTCCCCGATAACAAGTAAGCTATTGGTTGTACACAGATTTGACGTTTATTCGACGATTTTTTTGCTCAATTTTTAAGAAAATATTTACATTTTTAACAAAATATTTACATTTTTAACCAAGCATAGTTCTGTTCTAAAAAAAATAATTTTTGAGGAAAATTTTAATATTTTTTATTGTATGGATTATATATATGGAATGTTCCGTCTGAATTTTTAACAAAACAGTTAAATTGTCGACTAATAAAGATGGCTGCAAAATAATTTATAAGAAAAAGAATTAAACCTTTAACCAAAATGATGATTTTAAAAAAAGATTAAATTTCTTCTCAAAAATACACATTTTCAACAAAATACAATAAACATTAATTTTTAACATAATTTTCTAAATAATTCGATTTTTTTAAAAAGCTGAATTTCTATCCAAATTAGTTCATTTTTTAATAGTATAGTTGAATTGTCAAAAAAGATCATTTTTTAACAAAAAATGGAATTGATACATTTTCAATTAAAAAAAGGTCTTTTATCAAAAAAATTTGTTGACCTGTTTAAGTAAACAAAAAAAAGAATTTTTAATAAAATAGTTAAATCCATAGTTAAAAATAATTTATTAATAATTTAATACCCAATTACGAATCTTTAACGAAATACATGATTTTTACACAAAAAAGGTTGAATTTTGTGCCCTCGGCCTAGAGCAAATAGTTTAATTTTTCACAAAATTAGTTCAGTTTTCAAATTGAACAGTTTCTAATCAAAAATGGAATAATTAGATTTTCATTTAAAAAAATTAATTTTCAACAAAAAACAAACTAATTTTCAACTAATTGAATTCAGTTAAAAAACACAAAAATGTTCAACCAAATAGTTGAATCTTTAACCAGAAATGATGATTTTAAAAAAATGAAGATTATTTTTCTGCTTGAAAAGAAGAATTTTTTAAAGAATAATGAATTTTCCACAAAACAGTTGAATTTGCCACCCGCCACTGTGGATGTTTAATAAAAAAGTTAATTTTCTACAAAGTTTTTATCGTAAAAATCAATATTAAAAAAAATATTAATTTTTGGCTAAGAAACATTACTGAAAAATAATTCATAAAAAAAGAATTAAAACTTTAACCAAAATCATGATTGAAAAAATGTTCTTCTCAAAAAGACAAATTTCCAACAAAGTACAAAAAAATAAATGTTATACCAAGTAGTTCCAAAAAAGTTCCAAAAAAGACGAATTTGTAAAAAAATATTAAAATCCTTAGCCAAAAATATACATTTTTAAAAAAGAAGATTAATTTCATATCTACATACGAATTTTAAACAAAATACATGAATTTTACGCAAAAAGGGTTGAATTTTCTAACCAAGAGCAAATAGTTGGGGTTTTTTTTAAATTAGCTCAATTTTTAATCAAATGGTTAAACTTTTAAAATAAAAAGTTTCTAACTAAAAGCGGAAAAGAATAAACTAATTTAATTCAACTAAAAAACACGAATTTTCAACAAAATAGTTGAATCTTTAACTAGAAATGATGATTTAAAAAAAAATGAAGATTATTTTTCTGCTTGAAAAGGCGAATTTTTAAGGAAATATGGAATTTTCCATAAATAGTTAATTTTTCCACTGGAAACTATGGATTTTCAACAAAAAAGTTATTTTTCTACAAAGTTTTTAGAAATAAATAAAAATCAATATTAAGAAAATATTGATTTTAGACCAGTAGACCAAAAAAACAATTAACATCAAATTATTTAATACATTTTATGTACTATAATCTTCTAACAAGTTGTTAAAGTAGTTGAATTTTCAGATTGAAAAAATCAATTTCTAACTGAATATATTCATTTTCAGCCAAAAATGGAATAGTTTAATTTTCAGTTATAAAAATTTGAATATTCTACTTAAAAGGTGAAGTTTCAGATAAAACAATAAATCGTTACAAAAAAAATTGATTCTCAACAAAGCAGTTTAACTTTCAACCACGTAGTTTAGTTTTCATACAAAACAGATAAATTCCGAACTAAAAGTATGGCTGATTATATTTAAAGTCATGTCGTTTGTGGGTCACGCCACCAGATTCCTACATTGCCAACACTTTTTTTTATTTCTTAAAATATTTTCACACGAAGCGCCTGATCGAATTGAAAATTTGAGATGCTAAATAAGAAACACTATAAAAGTTGGATCTGGTCCTAAAATGTTATCATTCTAAAAAAAAATTTGTTTGTAAATATATTTTTTTTCATAATTATTAAAATTTAGGACCAGACCCATCCTTCTTAGTCATTTTTAATTCACTGAACCAATTCATCTGAACCAATTGTCACATTGAATTAAAGAAAACAAAGATTTTAATTTTAAAAAAACGAATGCTATGAAAATACCAATATTTAATCAAATAGTTCAATTTTGAACTGAAGAGATAAATTTTCAATTAATAAATGAAAAATTTGAAGCAAATAGTTGAATTTTTAACTAAGAAAAATAAATTTTCAACTTCAAGTTTAATAGATAAATTTTCAGTTGAAAAACAAGTTATTTTTCCACCAAGAAAGCACCGAGTTTTCCCCCAAATAGTTACATTTTCTAACAAAAAGATAAAATTTCTTGAAATAGGAGAAAAATCAGATATTTTAAAAAAGGGAAAAGAGAAGAATATCGAAAAGTGTGTGAAGTCTGAAATATAAAAGTAAGTTTTACAATTAACAAGTTATCATTGAACATAATATTTTTATAAATAAATTTTCAGTCTTATGAATTTTACCAAAGGTTACTATTTTCAGTAATAATACACTGATTGCGTCTTATGTCAAAATGATTCATTTTTTATTATAGTATTAATTATCAACCTCTACATGAATATTGCACTCATTATCTACTTTAAAGTCACGTATATAGTTTACGTATGAGTATTTGTTTATTAATTATTCCGCCATGACTAAGACTATGTGTACGATACGAATTGTCGAGAAACACGTTTAGCTGCGCCCGGCTTTCTAAGAAGCTGACTCGATTAAAATGTATGGGTGATGCATTATTTCATTCCCGTTTTAAATTTCACAAATTACCTTAAAAAATTCGGTAGTACAAATGATCCAGTAACAATTAAAAAATAAAAGTATGCGGTCACAGAGAGAATTGAAGGTCGAAAATACGTCGGATTTTGTATATCAAATTTAACTTGTGATAAGACCCAGGAAAGTCACGGAAAAAAATCTAAAATTTACAGACCGCAATCTCTAAAATCGTATCTTTAATTTAAGCCAATAAAATTTTCAAAATCTTCACGGGTTCGCGAGTTATTACTCGTTTCTGCCAACATTATTTAAATTAAATTTTATTTAATTTTATTTAATAATTTTAATAAATAATTTTATTTAATTTAAATTTCTGCCAACATTATTTAAATAAAAACTGAGAAAACCCGGAAATTAAAAAGAAATTCAACAACTTTCGCTGCGATAAAAGGGCTTTTACCAAATATGCGAAAATCTCTGTAGATTATACAATTCTCATATTGAAAAAAAATCGAATTAAAATTTCCCACTTAGCGTTCAAGCAAAAAGAAGCCTATTATATTTAAAATTCTGAAATTAATAAAATAAGAATACAAATGTTTTTTTTGTTTTTTTAAGCATTCCCTGAGAAAAATATAAGTTTTTTAACAATTTTTTTTACTGATAATCAATATTTTCAATTTTGAAAAAAGCGCCATGGTTAAAGTAGATTAAGGCTAACTGTATGCATAGTTAGCCTCAATCCACTATTTTGTTTGAAAATGAACACTTGCGTTTTTAAATAAAACCATTTTGTTAAAAAAATTTCATTTTTGTTGAAAATTCAATTCTTTTGTTGAAAATTGAAATATTTCAGTAGAAAATTCAACTCCTTTATTTAAAAATTCAATTATTTGGTTAAAATTTAACTTTTTTGGTTAAAAATGTATATTTTCGAGTTAAATATTCAACTGTTTTGTTGATACTTCAACTATTTGGTTAAAAATCATCTTTTTTTTATTTCATATTTTTGTATTAAAACTTCTCATGTTGTTGAAAATTCAACTAGTAAATTGAAAATAATTTTTTTATCGTAAGTTTATCTATTTTCCGGTTGAAAATATACTTTTTTGTGGAAAAACCTTTCTTTTCTTGAAAAGTCTAATATTATGTTTTAGTTGACACTTCATCCTTTTTAGTTCAAATTTCAATTCATTTGTAAAAAACATAAATAATTTGTTAGATATTCATCCTTTTTGAAGAAAATTACACCATTTGGTTAAAATTTCTTATTTTAAAAAATAAAGGGGCATATAGGGAAACTGAGCTGATGAGGATTGTGGAAAACGTGGGAAAATGAAGGGAGGGAAAATAATGGGAGATAAGTGGCAATTATTCTTTCTATAATCTATACCTTATGTCTCTATTCTCTTTTCCCTTTTGTGTGGCGATTTGCAATGGCTCTAAAGGCTCCTCTTCGATATCCCCACTACCGCCACGCTGACCAAATGCTCCAAGTGCACTCTCTCCCTCTTTCCCTCTCTTTTCTTTCTCTGCTATTTAAAATACAAGCTATAATCAAGAAAAAAAGATTAAGATTCATCGAAACGGCATAAGATTCGGAAGTCTTGCTAATCAAAGCATGTACATGTTCTCTCTCTCTCTCTCTTTTTTTCTCTGCATTCTAGTAGATGAGCAAGGCATAGTATAACAAAAGATTCCTACCTTACCGACATCGAGAAACTTCTATCTTTAGTGGTTCGGGTTCGTGCTAATCTTCTAGAAAGTTCTCGCACATAAACTACTATAGGCAGAAGCTTTTCGATTTCGGTAATGTAGGAATCTTGCGTTAGAAATCGCGTTGCTCATCTATTCATTATCTTATTATGTAATCTTCTCCAAACTCATGATGATTCCTCACGATAAATGTCAAAAGCAATTCATGAAAATTTCACTTTTGTTGTCTAGCCCTACTGCTACACACTGATTTTTTCTCTCATTCCTTTATTAACTTAAGCCATTTAAAATACAAGCGATAATCAAGAGAAAAAGATTAAGATTCAGCAAAACCTGATAAGATTTGGAAGACTTGCTAATCAAAGCATGTAGATGTTCTGTCTCCCTCTCTTTTTCTCTGAATTTTCAAAAATGAGCAAGACGGCTTCTAAAACAGTCTCGTAAGATCCTGATTACGTCACAAAATGATAATATTCTGTGAGGTCACCAAGACCTTCCGAGAATGTTCTAGCTAGAAGCTCAGCTCTGACATGAACCACCACAGGTAGAAGCTTTTTGATGCCGGTAAGGTAGGAATCTTGAGTTAGAACCCTTCTTGCTCATTTAATCATTCTTTTACTATGTATTCTTCTTAAAACTCATGATGGTTCCTCACGATAAATCTTAAAAGCAACCCTTGAAAATTTCACTTCTGTTGTCTGGCCCTACTGCTACATTCTGACTTTTTCTCTGAATCCTTTATCAGTTTAATCTATTTAAAATACAAGCGATAATGAAGAGAAAAAGATTAAGATTCATCGAAACGGGATAAGATTTCGGAGACTCGCTAACCAAAAGCACTAATTACAAGTCTGTCGGCGTGAGTCCGTCGTGACTTTGTAAATGGTAACAATGTTATGTAATTAGGTAAAAAGTTCTGTAATCAAGAAGAAGATCTTCCGCGACTCTTTTACACGCCGCCTCGTAATACCTCATCGGGCTCTCGTCCTCCAACCCTCCTCATTCCTAGTCTCACTAGGAAAGCGTGCGTTCTGCCATGCATACCTTAAAACCCAAGGGCTGAAACCTGAAACGACTCAGAACTGATTTTACTCTCATTTTCAGATTTAGTCTCCTTCCTGTGAAATTCGCCTTGAAGTTTCAGTTATGAAAGGAGATAATAATTTATTTCGCACTTAAATGATTCAAATGTATTAGAATGTCAAAGAAGAGATAGCATTTTAGAATTTCAAATCTGAGTTGGGTAGTAACATGTTAAAAATAACTAAGTTACTTGAAAGTTACGCTATTTTGAACTTTAAGAATAAATACATTACTAATTTAAAAAGTAACTTGTGACGTAACTTAGTTACGATTTTTCAGTAACTTTAAAACTTTAATTTTAGTTACTTTGAAGTTGCTTTCTGTTTTTTTATATTATCTTATATTGAGAGGGGTTAATGTGTCATTTATGAGTGAAAAAATTAATTTTTTTTTTATTTAAGGGTTGAGTAATTTTCTTGAAAATTCGTATTTTTTGTTTGGAATTTGGCCGTACTGGAATTCAAAACAAAATCTTTTTCAGTTGAAATCATTTCAAAATTCATATCTTTTAGTGAAAATAAATGGAACTTTTTTTAAATTTAACAGTATTCGATTTCAAATTAAGATCCTTTTTGGTTAAAATAACATCAACTATCAAATTTCTCGTTGAGAAATCATCTATTTTTGTTGAAAATTCATGCATTTTATTAAAAATTCAACTTTGTTATCTGATCAAAAAGCCGTTTTTTTTAAACATTCATATCTTAAGTTTGAAAATTGCAACTCTTCTATTCAAAATTTGTCTCTTTTGGTTAAAATTATATTTATTTTAGTTAAAAATAAAACTATTTTGATAGAAAATTAATTTGGTTCCTTTAAGGATTCAGCAATTATGTTAAAAATTCTTCTTTTTTGGTTTAAAATTCAACTGATTTGTTTTAAATTCGTTTTATTTTTCGGGTGGTAGAAAATTCAAATATTTTATTATAAAATTCAAAAACCATTTGTTTAAAAATTAACTTTTTTGTTGGATATTTGACTTTTTGTTTAAAATTCGACTTTTTGCTTTGAGAACGATAGAAATCGAACTATTTGGATAGAAATTAAATTTTTTGTTGAAAATTTGTCTTGTTGGTTTGAAATTGGTTGAAAATTAATTTTTTTACTGAAAATTAACTTTTTCATTGACACTAGATTTCTTTGAAGATTTATCAATTTTTCAAGATTACAAAATTGAACAAAAATCGTCTATGTTTAAGTAATGTTTATAGGTTTGTAAGATATTGATAAATAATTATAATGATAACTTGGAAGCTTTTTAAAAATTTAAGAGGTTTCAAGATTTCTTGACACTCTTGACATTCCCCATTTAAAAAAATGTTTAAAATATTTAAAAATATTCAAAAACCTTTTAAATAATTTCACAAAAATCTAAAACAAAATTAAAATTTTTTCATATTTAAACATAATTTCTAACCCGTTTAAGAGCTTTTAAAGGTTTTAAGAGAAGAAAAATTTTTTCTCAATATTCCTGTAGAACTTTTAAATTTATAAATTTATTTTATCGGTTAAAAATTTAATTATTTTGTCAAAAATGTATCTAATTGGTTGCAAATTCATTTTCTTAATCTTAAATTGAAGTATTTCATTTTGGACTGAAGAATTATCGTTTGTAGTTTAAAATTCAACTACTATATTTTTCGTTAAAAACTTATATTTTTTTGTTAAGAAAAATCGACTATTTAGTTAAAAATTGATTTTGATTGTTAAAAATTTAACTGTTTTCTGAAAATTGATATTAATTACTTAAAATGTAACTGTTTTGTTAAGAATTAGTTTTTTTTATTATGATAAAAATTCATTTTATTTTAATTTCAACTACTTCATTGAAAGTTTATCTACTTTTTTATAAATTCATTTTTATAAATTTTTTTTTTTTGTATTTGGTTGAAAATTAATTTTCTTTAGCGAATGTTGAACTATTCAATTTTTTGACTGAAAATTGATCTCTGGTTAAAAATATAATTATTTCGTTAAAAATTCTTCTTGTTTGGTAAAAAAATTAATCTTTTTGGTAGAAAATTCAAATATTAGGCTGCAAATTCAGCTATTTGGTTTATAATGAACTTTTTTGTTGAAAATTTAACAAATTGCTTAAAAGATGAACTCATTTCTTAAAAAATCATTGGTTTAATTGAAGATTCATCATTTTATTTAGAAAATTATCACATTTGTCAAAAATTAATCTTCTAGGTAGACAATTCTTTTAATTTTATTACAATTGAACTGTTTGGTTAAAAATACAACTACTTTGCTTAGAATGAACACAGGCACGCTGGGACATTTCTGGTGATAACTCGCGAACTCGTGAAGAGTAAAAACTTTAAAATTTTATTGTCCCAAATTAAAGATACATTTCCAAAGATTGTGTCCTGTAAATTTTTAATTTGTTCTTCAGATTAAAAAATATCTTTCTACCTTGCATCTGAAATATGTTTCAAAATCTCTAATGAAACGTGTTCTGGTAACTTATTCCAAAAAATCGGGAAACTTTCGCAGAAAAAAAAGGATACTCGATCGACGTGGGAAGCAGAATAGTCATATAGAGAATTCGAAGGTGAAAGGCTTAAACGAATGTAGAAACTCAGAGAGGAGGTGGAAAGGTGGAAAGGTGGAAAGGTGGAAAGCCAAGGTAACTAGCTTGGAATAATTAATAAATGCGAAAATGCATTAGTATGCATCGTGGAGGGTGAGTTCCGACAAACTGGAGTTGGATAAGTCTGGACCAGGGCTCGACCCGGGAATTATAAAATAATAAAGAGAAAATTACGTAATGTGAGGATCAGATGAGAATTAGAGGACAAAGAGGGTGGGGTAAGCTTCCCAGTGCCTCGAAAAACGGTGGGGTTGCATCTCGCTCAGGAAGGGGTGGCAAAGTTGAATACTAGACGTCTTAATGTCTGCATCGTCTGAAGCAAGCCCTCTTATATATCTTTCCGATAACCCCACTACTATCGATTTACTCTCAAATCGAATTTAGGCTAGCTCTAATTATTCGTTAATATATTATTTTCGAAATTATTTTTAAGAAAATGTTTTAAGCACTAGAACAGTGCTTTTCTTCAGAAACTTTCTTTATTGATTTTAAAGAAAATCTTCTATGATTTAAGAAAATTTCGTAAACATAATAGTGAAAAATGTCAGCGAATTCAATATCAGTAACACAACTTTTTGCATTTAAGGCCATGTGCTGAGTGGGTCACGTGACCAGATACCTACCTTACTGTCACTTTTTTTATTTCCCAACTTATTTTCAGACAAACCGCCACAACGAGTTGAAAACTTGGAATGATAAATAAGGAGCATTAAGAAAGGTGGTTCTGGTCCTAAATTGTAATAATTTTGAAAAAACAAAAAAAAATTATTCTCAACAAAAAACTTTTTCATAATTATGCAAATTTAGGACCAGACCCAGAATTCTTAGTGCTTCTTGTTTAGTATCACAAATTTTTTTACTCTATGTGGCACTTCGTGTGAATATAAGTTAGGAAATAAAAAAAGTGTCGGTAAGGTAGGCATTTGGCCACGTGACCCACTTATCACATGGCATTAATTACAATTCTTTAAAATTGGCTGATTATTTTTTTCATTCACAAAATATGATTCTCCGCGTATGTTATAATCTACGACCGTACTTTTAATATTATGTCAAAACTTGAAAAGATGAAAAGTAAATTTTTATGAATTTGTTCAACTATTTTGTTTTTATATCAAAATTTTATTTTTAAAGTTCAAGTGTAAAGAAATGTGAGATTTATGATCATGATGAAAGTTAGCACTAACGGTTACTTTTAGCTAGTTCTATTAAAAATTTGAGCTTATCTCTTTATATTGATCCTGTAAATTCGGCTTTGGTCCCAGGATTTTTCTTCTAATAAAAGCTTTTTTGGTTCAAAGATCAACTGCTTAGATGACAGTGCAAATACTTTGTTTAAAATTAATTTTTTTCGTTAATGATTCATTATGTTACTTTAAAAATCTTTTTTGTTGTTCAGAATATAACAACTTTGTTACAATTTTTTATATTACTTTGGAACTGAAACTTTACCTATTTCACGTTTGGTTAAACATTTACCTTATTCAGTTGAAAATTGAACTGTTTGTTTGAAACTTTCTATATTCTGTTGAAACTATGTCTTTTGTCGTGGAATATTAATCTTCTGGTTGACTAATTTACTTTTTGGTTGACAATTCAACTATTACGTTGAAAATTTCATTAAAAAATTAAATATTTGTTTGAAAATTCATGTATTTTGTTAAAAATTATTATTTTTGAGAAGAAACTTCATGTTTTTAGAGGGAAAATCATGTCTTTAGTCGAAGTTTAATTATTTATGTAAAAGTAATTTCTTTAACCGAAAATCCAACAATTTTGTTTAAAATGTATATTTTGGTATTCAAAAATGGACAGAAATCTTTTCTAGATGAAAGTTTAGCTTTAAAAAAAATGTTTCGTCTTTTATTGAAAAATTAGTTTTTTGTGGTACAAATTATATACAATTGTACAATTCTACAATTTTGTTAAAAACTCTTTTGGTTAGAACGTCTTCTTTATGGATTTAAAATAAAGTTTTTTTTGTAGTTCTTTTCTCGTTCTTTTTTCTTATTTAAAATTCATATTAACGCTATTTCGTTGAAAATTTACTTTTGGTTTAAAATTTACATTTTGGTCTTGAAAAATGAACTGAAATCTTTTCTGGGTGAAATTTCAGAATTAACAAAAATTGTCACTGTTTATTAAAAATTTATATGTTTTAGTAGAAATTTCATTTTTCTTGAATATAAATGCATCTATTTGGTGAAGAATTTAACAATTTTATTGAAAAGTCTTTTTTGTTAACAATCTGTCTTCTTGATTAAAAAAGTCGACTGCTTTAGCAAAACGTACATCAACAATTTTCTTGAAAAATCATACTTTTTGCTCGAAAATTCTACTGTTTTGAAGAAAATTAAACGATATCGTTAAGAATTTACTTTTTGTTTAAAATTTATATTTTGGCATTAAAAAATTAACTAAAACCTTCTCTACATGAAAGGTCAGATGCATCATTCTTGGAAAAATGCATCTATTTGTTAGAGAATTCAACAGGTTTGGTAAAAAGTCTTTTTTCTTGCTCAGTTAAAAATTTATCTTTTTGATTTAAAATTCAAACTTTTAAGTAAAAACTCATTTCTTGTTCAAACAATCATATTTTTATCGTGAAACGTCAACTGAAATATATTTTAACAGAAAATTCAACTCTTTTTTTCAAATTCATCTGTTTAGTAGATATTTAATTTTTTTATTAAAAACGAAAATTTTTAGTTTAAGATTATTGTCTTTTTGGTTCTAAAATTTTTTTTTTCTGTATAAATTTCATGTTTTTTCATTTAAATATAAAGAATGACAATTTTTTCTGGAAATTTGTCTTTTTAGGTTGAAAATTAAAACAATAAGTTAAAAATAAATTATTCTGTTAGAAATTCCAGTATGTTGTTGAAAAGCCATTTTTTTAAATAAAGCAATCAGTTTGAACCTTTTTTTATTTTTTTCTGAAATACTGTTTTTATCCTTTTATAAAAGATTTTATGTTAAGGTTATAAATAATTAAAATGCTTCTATTTGAATATTAATGATTTATGAAAATGAGAAATCATTCATGGAAATATAAGGGCATTTTTAAAATGAAATTTTGGGACACCTTGCCGATTTCTACTAGTAATAACTGGCAATAAATCTTTAGAAAGTTAAAATTACGTTAAGTAGGAGGGGGAGGGTAGAAATATTTTAATATGGTTTCTATGTAATTCAAGTACGACCCCTTAGCACACTACAAATATTCGCTATGAGTTTACTATAAAAATTTCCCTGATGAAATTTCTCCGTTCGAAATCTTAGGAGAACTCTTTGAGGAACTCTTGGAACTCTTGAAAATGTTGGAAATCTTTCGCCAAGCGTGGAACATTCACGCCACAAAGCATTCACACATTCACACGTTCCTGACGCACACGCTGCCTTGACGAGTCGAACTAACGGCCGACTCCATCCGAACACCGCCGAGCTTAGCCGAGTCTGATTTCTCCTCGGCAATATTCGAATTCGATTGAGACTACCACATTCATCGTTTTAAGATTTCCAGATGTTTCAGTGAAGTAGCCACTCGGGTAGTATAAAAAGACGGATAAATAATCACGAAATCGGAGCAAAGTGTTTTAAATTTATGATTTTTTTAAAACTCACTTTCAAATATTTAATGAAAGACATTAAGCCATAGACCTGATAGCTTTCTAGCTTTGGGATCATTTCACCGTTCTCAAAAGTTCGATTCTCGTTCAACCCAAAAAGATTTGCTTGGACTCGGAAAAAAGTTTCGAAAAGGCAGGTTGCAAAGAGTCATCCCTTAGAATCCAAGTTGGAGCAGTAGTTCTGAAGAAGCTAGAATCTTCGACTGAGAACGTAGTGTGGTTCCTCGGGGAATTTAATTTCCTTTTAACGCCGGAACGATTCCTTTTCAGAGCAATCGCAAATGTTTAATTGGCTCGGCTACATTAATTGCAGTGGATTGCTGGGTGCCTGGTTGGGAATTGCTGGTGGGTGACTGGCTGCTTGCTAGTAGGCGCCTTGCATTGAATGCTAAACAAAAGCTAATTTATATCCGGAGGTCGGGACTGCCGGAGATCGGGAGATGAATAGCTGTACTCCTTGCATACAAAGTGGCATACCTGGTATTCTGCGATTCAGTATTCTAACTTAAGCGAGAAAATACCGGAGGGATGTCCACTTTTATCTCGGATTATTCTCGTAATACAAGGAATGTGGAAAGCGCACCGCGAATTATTACTGAATACACTCTGCGCCAGTCGCCCATTCAATTCCATAATTGTCCAACGTCCACTTGAGATAAACGAAACCGGAAACTCTTTTGTTCCAAATACGACCTCGTGTGCTCTTCGAAAAATCTCTCAAAGTCATCCTTCATCTTTCAGCCTTCATCCTTCAAGAATCAAGTGCCCACTTCATCTTCTATGCTGTTCAACATGTTTTTTTAAATTTCGAACCGTTCTGCTCCTCTTCGGATTCATGAGATGGGAAAAGAAGGATATGAATCCACCTAATGATGACCTAGTCCCCTTAGGACAGCAAACCCTGGGAGAGTAACCTGGGAATCTGGTCATCAACTTTAGATCAGAATGGCCCACTTTTGCTGATCTGATATTAATTTTTACACAACTTTATTCATAAGCTCAGAAAATACTTGTTTTCAATTAAAAAAACCGTTTCTTCAAGATGATTTCTTTTATTCACTAAAAATAAATTTAAAATTAAGAAAATTGAAGAAATCTAAATTAGATTAAAATCAAATTTAAAGTCCTATTTAAAAATCAATAATCAAGTTAATGTACAGAATTCCTGAAAATAAAACCAAGAATTCAACGACCAAATTTGGAAAACCACAACAAAATGTTCCTATTATAATTTAAAAAAAAAATTTCCAAAAAGGAAACGAACAAAAAATTTTATTTGGACCAAAAAAAAGGGGGGGGGAAATGCGAAGGTAAGTAACCGAATTCAATTCCTTCTCTTCTTTATTTTTTTTATTTTTATTATCATCAAATCCCACTAAAAAGAAAATTTGTAAAAACTAATCACCAAGGTTTCGGCACTTATACAGTACCCTTATCTTTTTCTATATTTGCCCAAAAAAGAGTTTTTCTATTTTTTCTTTTTTAGGAAAAGTTTTTATCTTTTTTCTAATTATGATAGGCACATTTTATAGTAGTTGTCCAAATTTGTAAGTTAGATTGTTTAATTTATTCTCAGAAATCCTGCACATCAAAATGAATAAAATCAATTTAAATTAAAGAACAGTTTTTATTAGAACAAAAAGTCTTTATTCTGACTGAAAGTCGTAGGTGAGTCGTAGGTGACATATTATTTCTAAAGAAAGGAATGTTTTAGAAAATATTGAATCTCAGAGTGGGAGAAAAATTCAAGTTTTTTCTCTACGGCTCTAGAAAACATAAAAAAATATTTTAGAGAAAGGTAGAATTTTCAAAGAAACACATAGATTTTTCACAAATAGTTATATTTTAAACTTAAACCATGAATTATGAAGCAAGCAGTTGAATTTTCAATCAGAAAAGATAAATTTGTAACAAAAAATGAACAAGTTACATTTTCAGTTTAAAAAATTATTTTTGAAAGAAAACAAACGACTTTCCAACAAAATAGTTTTATTTTTAATCAAAGAGACGAATTTTCAATGTTAAAAATTAATCTTCAAACTTGAATGAATTTTCAACATAACAAAATATTTTTTTATACCAAAGAAAGTAAAAATTTTCACAAAATACATGAATCTTGAGCTGAAAAATTAATTTTGTATCAACAATATAATAGTGCAATTGTCAGTTAGCAAAATAAATTTTCAGCAAGATGAAAGTAATTTTTAACCAAAACTATAATAATTAAATTTTTAGTAAAACCGTTAATTTTCAAAGAATCAAAAAATATCAATTTCACACAAAAAATGGAATAGTTATAATTTGAGACCAGGAAGTGAATTTGTAACAAAAATCATTAATCTTAAAAATATTTCTAAACGAATAATTTAATTTAAAAAAAAAAGAATAGTTAAATTTTCAATAAAAGAATGTACTTTTTCAACGAAAGAAATGAAGTTTTAGCTAAAATGATTAATTTTTAACTACAAAAAAATAAATTTTCAACTAAATTTGTGAATGTCATCCCAAAAAGTGAATTTCCAACTGATGAAAAATTAATTTTCAACCAAACAATAGAGCAGTTCAATTTTCAATTGAAGTAATAAATTCACGACAACAAAAAGGCATTTTTAATAAATTAGTGCAATTTTCAACCAAAGAAAATCATTCTAACCAAAAACAGAATACTTAAATTTTTAGTAAAAAAAAAATAATTTTCAACCAGTCAAAAAGGATAATTTTCTTACAAAAAATAAAAGAAATAGATTGTGATTTCAGGAAGTGAATTTTAAACAAAAATTATTCATTTTCAAGACAAAAATAGATTTGTAAGCTAATATTCAAATTTCTAAAAAAAATACATGAATTTTTAACAAAAAATAGAATAGTTAAATTTTCTGTTAAAGAAAATTAATTTTTCAATCAACGAAATGAATTTTCAACTAAAAAAAATAATTTTTAAAGAAACAATTTAATTTTAACCCAGCAGATGAATTTTCAACCAAAAAAAATTTAACCAAGAATAAAATAGTTAAATTTTCAGTAAAAAATTATTTCTGAACAAATCCAAGAAGATCTACTTTACACAAAAAATGGGATAGTTTAAGTTTCAGTTAAAGAAGTACGTTTTTAACTAAAATGATGAATCTTCGAAAAAACATTATTATTTAAACAAATTAATTAATTGTCAACAAAATATTTGCAACAAATACAAAGAGATTAATTGCACACAAAAAAGAAATAGTTCAACTTTCTGTTAACGAAGTAAATTTTCAACTAAAATGATAAATCTTTGAAAAAAATTATTATTTAAACAATGAACTGAATTTTCCACTAAAATTGATAAATGTTTATTTAAAAATAGAATAATTAAATTTTAAGTTAAAAAACATTTTTTTATACAAATAAAATGCATTTTTAATAAAATAGATCAATTTTCAACAAAACAGATAAATTTTCAATCAATAAAATTAATTTGTTATTAAAAAAGATACATTTACGGCAAAAATGGAATAATTTAATTTTTGGTTGAAAAAATTAGTTTTCAATCGAAAAAAAAGTTCTATCAAAAAAATCTATCTTTAACCAAAAATATTAAATTAATTTTTCACAAAAAAGATTAATTTCAAGCAAAATAAATACATTATTAAGGAAATACGAGGGTGGATTGATAAGTTTCCGGCCTGACCAAGAGATGGTGCCACTAGGCCTACCTTGAGGTGGCGTTCTATAGTACCATCCCTAGATAGCTTGTAGCTATAGTTTCAGCCCGATCGCCATGTTAGTTTAGGTTTCAGAGCA
>NC_046658.1:178054553-178073467 GCF_010883055.1 Belonocnema kinseyi
ATCAGCCTTGGAGGAGATTATGTTGAGAAATAAAAAAAAAAAATTCTTAAAAACGTTGTTTTTCTTGGTCAGGCCAGAAACTTATCAATCCACCCTCGTATATGACTTTTGACTAGGAACGATAAATACTGAACCAAACATAGAATGTTCAAATTTTTAGTTGCAGAAATCAATTTTCAATGAAAAAAAGAATTTTATGCAAAATAAATTTTTGTAAAAAAAAGAGTTTTTTAATTTAAATGATCAATCATCAACAAAAAAAAACAGAATTTTCAACTATGTTTCACTTTCAACTAAAGAGTTGCATTTTCTACCATTCTAATTTAAAACCAAAAAATATGGATTTTCAACAAGATGGTTAAATTCTATCCAAGTAGATGGATTTTTAACACAAGAAAATACATTTTAAATAAAACAGTTAAATTGTCCACTAAAAAGAATGACTCTCCATAAAAAAATATAATTAATTCCAAATTTTGATTATCGAAAATTCCTTGACTCTCTTAGGTTTTTCCTGATATTCCCTGACTTTCCCTGACTAGTTTCAAACTCACTGACTTTCCCTGAGTTTCTAGATTTTCCTGACCAGTTTTAAGCTCTATGACATTCCTTGACTTTCTGTAATTCCCTGTCCAGTTTGGAATTCCCTAAATTACATGATGACACAGTAAATTATGGCCTCACAGGGTAATTTTTGTTGCAGTTAATTTTTACACTCAAATGCGGATAAAAATCACTCTTCGCTTTTTCTGTGTGTATGTATTTGGTTTATGGATGGGTGAGGGTTGTTTAGAGAGAGAGAGAGCAAATAGGAAGAAGATGTAGAGGAGGCAAAAGCACGTGGTACAGCCGACGCGCGCCACTCTGATGCAGCTATATGTCTATCGAGCTTCCCACCCTTCATCCCCCCCACTTGTTGTGCTTTAGCCTGTTGTGTTGCTGTGTTACCTTGTATATCGAGAAAGCTCAACGCCGGCTAGACGATGTTTCCCATTCCGCGAATCAACAACCCCCCGAATCAACAGGCATTCCGTTGACAATCGCTCTTTCCTCTCCCAGAATTTATTTTCTGGCCGAATCAAATGAAAAGCGATGATTAATTCATTTCTTTTCAATTGGAACCGAGAAATCAAATGCTTTCTTCATCAATCAGAAACTCTTCACTTTGCGACCCTGCTTCCAGGTCTTTTATTCCAATCAAGTGTTTCCTAAATCTCCATATTAAAAAGAATTTTCTTTTCAATTTTAGACTTTAATCATTTATTTTAAGTCAGGATTTAATTATTTATTACTTTAAGGGTTGTTTATTTACTCAAAATCATCGAGATATGTAAGCAGTATCAGAATGTTGCTGTTAGACGTCCGATGTTATCAAACTGATAATTTCGGAAGTCGTAGCAGACACTCATGGGTGGACAAGTGTATTTTCAGAAATGAATTCTTTTAGTCAGGAACCGCCTTTTATAGTGAAAATACTCTTGGCAATGGTATGAAAAGAATTCCAAAATTACAAGTGTTATCATTTTCTCATTGGAAAAGGAGATTTGTGTCCAGACACGTCAACTTTTACAAATATAATCTTTTAATTTTCTCTTTCCAGAAATATCGAGAATTTCATTATTTTAACAGTAGTAAGAGACATTCATAGTAAGACAAGTATATTTTCACAAATAAATTATTGTAACTCTGACCTTTCTTTTATGGTGAAAATATCACTGGCTACGGTATGAAAATAATTTCAGTATTATAAGGGAAATAGTTTTCTCAGTGTCTCTTACTACTGTTAAAATAATGATATTCTCGATATTTCTCGATATTATAAGTGTCATAATTCATCAAGTGAAAAGGGAAATTTATGATCCGACACGTCGACTTTTACAAATATAATATTTTAATTTTGTCTTCTAGAAATATCGTAAATATGATAATTTAACAAGTAGTAAAAGACATTCATGGTGATAAAAGTATAGTTTTACATAAAATATTGTTATTCTAAAATATATTGTATAGTAAAAACATCATTGGCTACGCTATGGAAAGAATTCCAATATTATGTGTTATAATTTTTCCAGTTGAAACGGAGATTTATGAGCAGACAAATCAGCTTTTACAAATACAATATTTCAATTATGCTTTTTCATTTAGAAATCTCGAAATTATGCTCATAATTTCAAAAGTAGATACAGACAGTCATGGCTAGGCAAGTTCATTTTTAAAAATAAATTATTGTTATTACAATGAGAGGGAGTTTTTGAAATTCGAAAATGAAGTAAATAACTCGCTGTAATTGTAGCCAACCATAATTTTTTTTAATCGGGTAATTTTATTGATCAGGGAAAATTTAGGGATTAGAAAAAAAATCTTGAACAAGACAGGGAGTTTCTATAGCTTTAAATAACAGTCAATCATAATAAATTTGTACAATTCTCAATTTCAAATCAAACTTTTTTTATTCCGTTTATAAAAAATTTGAAATTAAAAATGTTGCAATTTATCTTTTTAGTTATAAATTTTACGATTTGGTTGAAAATTCAACAATTTTCTTAAAAAGGCACGCTTTTTGTTTGAGAATTCGTCTTTATCGGTTTAAAATTCAAGCATCTTCGTAGAAAATTTACTTCTTGTTTAATACTCATGTTTTGAGATTGAAAATACAAACTAATATCTTTTCGGATGAAATTCAAATTTTGTCCTCTTCTAATTTGTCTTTCTGGTTTTAAAATTCATTTTTTTTAATGAAAATTCATCGTTTTTGTTCAAATAGTAAGTCTTACACATTTTTGTTAAGAATTAATCTTTTAAGGTTAAAAATTCCATTTTTTGTTGAATTCTCAATTTTTTTTTGAAAATTCAAGTATTTTTGAAACAAATTTACTTCTTGTTTGAAACTCTTATTTTTATCTTGAAAAGTTAAACTGAAATTTTATTTTGTTGATAATTAGAATTTTTTTAATTTGTTGTTTTGATTTAAAAAATCATTTATTGCAGTAGAAATTTTATGCTTTGTGGATCGAAATGCAACTATTTGGTTGAAATTTAATTTGTTGCTGAAAATTCTTAATTTCTGATGAAAAATTAAATTTTTATACAGAAAATAAGTCTTTTGGTTTGAAAGTTCAATAATGTAACTGAGTTTTGTTTCGTTTACGACAAAAAAATTTTTTTTTGTTCAAAGTTTGTCTTTTTGTTCTCAAAATCCATTTTTTTAAATGAAATTTTATCTTTTTTAGTTGAAATATTAACTATTACAATTTTTTGTTAAGATTTCATCTTTTAGATAGAAAATTAAATTATTTTTTTTAAATTTAAAGTATCTTTGTAGCAAATTTACTTCTTGTTTAAAACTCATTTATTGGTCTTGAAAATTTAAACTAAAATATTTTTTGGATGAAATTTTTTGCTGAAAATTATTAATTCATAGCTGAAAATTCAATTTTTTTACAGAAAGTACATCTTTTGGTTTGAAAGTTAATTAATTTAGGTGAATTTTATTCACGACTGCAAAATCATTATTTGTTTAAAATTGACCTTCTTGGTTTCAAAATTCATTTTTTAAAATGAAATTTCATCTGTTTCATTAATATATTAAGTATTAGACTTTTTGAAAAATTCAATTCTTATTTTGAAAACTCATTTATTTTGTTAAAAATCCAAGTATTTTCTTAGAAAACCATCTTTTTTAGTAGGAAATTCATATTTTTGTTTAAAATAAAAAAATAAATTTGAAAATTTTAAATTTGAATATAAAATCTTATTTCTTAGAATCTATCAAAGACACTTCGTTAAAAATATTACATGAAAAAAATGCTAGTCTTTGAATTTTAATGGTCAAGGAAAATGAAAAATTTTACGGTTTTCTACAGTTTTAAAATTGAATTTTATCCGTTAAAAAATATCTTCTCCTTCGTTCTGCTGGGAATAGAACCACAGGACTTGCGATTTCCGGTCGCTTGTTCTTATCACTAAGCTACTGGTGAGATCGAAAGACAGAAGAAAAATGTTCACAGACATGCCAAACGGCAAGATTTTCAGTAACATCAGTCACAAGATTTAAGAAATCCTTATTGTCATCGGGGATGGTAATGTCCTATTAAATAAAGATACTAATCACATAGAAATCTACACTGTCGATCTACAATAGCCCTCACATTCAGAATTTTACGTTTTTCTGCAATTTTTAAATTGAATTTTATCCATTAAAAAAGCTCTTCTAAGAGTGGGACAATGGTCGTGGGGGCTAAAGCGTAGGCTTTGGATCCACTTCATTGGCTTTGCGGATTCGACTCTTGCCTCGCACTCTGAAAGAGCCTCGGCGGCCCATACGGTGAACACTAGCCTAGCAAGGAGCCTAGATAGGACTGGTACCTCTAGAGGAAAAGTTTTCTCTGAGTACTTAAAGCTGTTGCTCTTGGTGGTTCGGAACCCACCTTAAACTCTATGTCCCCCTCCCACCACCAAGTAAGTGTGTGTTTGGGGTGTGTAAAGGAATATGGAAGAAGGTGCAAGAAAATTGTAAACCCTTAGGGGACACATTTAGAAGCTTCCAAAAAGATCGTCTCCTTCGTTCCGCTGGGAATCGAACCCAGGTCTACTGATCAGCCGGACAGGTGCTCTTACCACTAAGCTATTGGAGAGATCGAAAAAGGAATTTTTTCACAGACATGCCAAACGGAAATGTTTATTTAGAATCAGTCACAGAGATTAAAGAAATCTGCATAGTCATCGGGGATGGTAATGGCCGATCACATGAAGATACTAATCAAATCACGTGAAAATATAAATCTACACTATCGATCTACGATACCCCTCCAATTCAGGATTTTACATTTTTCTACAGTTTTAAAATTGAATTTTATTTGTTAAAAAAGATCTTCATCGTCCCGCTAGAAATCGAACCACCGGTCTTGCGATTGCCGCTCGGGTGCTCTTACCACTAAGCTACTGGAAAGATCGAAAGAATAATCTTTTTTCACAAACATGCTAAGCAGCAAGATTTTCTGTGATTGTGTGAAAATAGAAATCTACACTATCGAGCTAAGGTATCAAATGGACATTCCTGCGGTATCTTAGATTGACAATACAGATTTCTTTAAGCTCCCGAATAATATTACCGTGATGTGATCAGTATCTTCATCTGATCGGCCATTACCATCCCCGATGACAATACACATTTCTTAAATCTTTTGACTGATTCTAAGAAAACCTTGCCGTTTGACATGTCTGCGAAAAAAGGTTCTTCTTTCGATCTCTCCAGTAGCTTAATGGTAAGAGAACCCGACCGGCAATCGGTACACCTGGGCTTTTCTCAAGGTCCCAGTTCAGAAAAATAATTGTTTTTGTCTCCAGTTTGCTGATGCAATAGTTTATGATTCAGACTTAGTTTCCCCAGCACTGAGTGCCTAGCAGTGAACTTTCCTTCGGCAACCGAATCAACTTAGATCTAACAACGAACGGGGACGTGTAGGCTTGTAAATAGATGTCTGGATCGTGCTAATGTTGCCTGATTCTCGTAGCATAGAAGGCGAAACGTCGGAAGTTCCTGGGGTGGTTCCCATTTGCCTTGTTGTACTTGATACCTTCTTGCTTGCTATATGCATACGCATGCATGCTGATAATTAGTGTCTTAATGAAGCCGCGAGCTTTGTAAATAATTGCGCTCCTCTCAGCACCGCTCCAAATCTACATTTCCATAAACTGTGCATAATGTCTCTTACGAGCTTCTGTTCTCCTGCATACATCATACGGAGATGGTAATATTCTAAGTAGGAAATCAGATCATTTAAAATCGGAAAATCTGCTTTCTTGTAAATAATTTTATGCACCGAAATGAGAGCATAAAAAATTTAGAAATCAAATTTGGATTTAAAAAGTACCTCTTTTTCGGCTGATTGGCGATAATTACATAACAATTTAGGACCGTCCGTATCATGAACCAGGTTTGGGTTCTTCTGTATAGGGAATCAAGTCCTTTTTTATCAATTTGGACTTTCTGTTATAGAGTAAAAAAGCAGGGTCTTCTGCAGCATTATAAAATGGTCGGATTTGCGATTAGTTTGTTTATTTTAATAATAATAATATTATGTCTACTTTTAAATAAAAACGCCTAAGTCTCTTGGACGACTCACTTATTGTACTGAATCAGTTTGTCTCAACACTTAATCTGTTCAGTCACCTCATATTACTTCATTCGACTTTATCATCGATCGTGAGTGAATGATAATTTCAAGTTCGGAACGTAAACCAAATTTTGAAATAAATTAAAACATTTTAGAATGTATTTCTAAATTTTTTATTCTCTTTAAAATTCAAACTGGATCTACTAAAGGATTATTAAGAAATTCGAAAGGATTTAAATCGATTCCTAAGTATTTCAAAGGATCTTATGGTATCCTAATCAAATTTTAAAGATTTTAAAGGATTTCAAGAGAGACTTAAGGCTTTAGAAGGACATCCAAATATTTCCAGCATTTCACCAAATTAAAAGCGATCTTAGGGATTTTAAAAGATCTTTAAAGATTCCAAAGGACTTTGTAGATTTCCATGGATTTTTTCTGATATAAAGAAATTCCAAAAGATTTTAAGGGATTTCCAACTACTACTAAGCTTTTTACAGAATTTCTAAATGGTTTTTTAATATTTTACAAGATTTTAAGAAATACCAAAGGATTTGAAGAAACTCCAAAGAATTTGTAAGTATTCCTAAGTATTTAAAAGAATTTTATGGGATTTTAAGTATGATTTAGGGATTTTAGAAACTTAAAAAAATCTCTAAATATTTAAAAGGATTTCCAAATATATTAAAGGATTTCACCAAATTAAAAGCGATCATCAGGGATTTTAAAAGGTCTTTAAAGACTCCTAAGGACTTGGTAGAGTTCCAAGGATTTTTTTCTGATTTCAAGAAGTTTCAAAATATTTTGAGAGATTTCCAAGGATTTCAAAGGTTTTCACAAAATTTCAATCGGTTTTGAGAGATTTTAAAGGACTTTGACAAATTCCAAAGGATTTTAAGAAATTCGGAAAGATTTGAATGGATTCTAGAGTATTTCAAATAAACTTATGACATTTTAAGCAAATTTTTTTAGATTTTAAAAGATTTCAAGAAATTCCTAAGCATTTGGAAGGATTTTATAAGTTTTAACTGAATTAAAAGCGACTTTAGGGATTTTAAAGGATCTAAAATCATTCCCAAGAACTTTGTCGATTTCGAAGGATTTTTTTCTAATATAATGAAATTCAAACAAATTTTAAGGGATTTCCAAAGACATCTAAGGTTCGATATACAAAATTTTCGATATACAAAAAGCATTATTTGTAAAAATTGGATTTAGAAATCGATAACTTAGCAAGAAAATGATCAAAGAATTTTCAATTTTTTTATAATTTTAAATGTTTATTTTTTAAATTCTCATCGAAAGTATGTAAATATACAATTTTTGACATTCGTATCTAATAATTTTCAATTTTGTTTATTTTTAAGTGTTGAAAATTTAATTTTCAATTTTCTTCAATTTTCTAGCATATGTAAATTCAGTCGTTAAATATTTAAAAAGAAGAAAATTGACTTTTCTGCTATTGAACATTGAAAATAAAATGTTCAGTAGAAAATTTAATTTTCAGCAATTTAAAATTCAAGAAAAAAAGCAAATTTTTTAGTAAAAATAAGGGTTTAAAATATTATATTCATATAATTTTATATGATAATTTAAGAAATAAATATTAATTGAAAGTATCCGATAATTTTAGTTAGAAAATTGTCTTTTTTTCGAAATTCTACTACATAGTTAAAAGTGGAACTACTTTGTTGAAAAGTAATTTTTTCATTAATAATTCATCATTGTTCTTAAAAAGTCATCTCTTTATTTGAAAATTTGCCTATTTTGTTGAAAATGTGTTTGTATAAAATTAATTATTTCAATTGAAAATTCTTTCATTTAAAATTAATTGTTTCAACTAAAAATTTAAATAATCCAATTTTGCGTCATAGTAGCCAATAACTAATTAAATATTAAACTTTGTAGAATATCCCCTCTTTTCCCTTTCCTTTCTTCTTTTTTCCTCTTTCTTTTCTCCAAATGGGATCCACCTTATTCTTGACTTGGGCCAGTCATAACGGTTAAGATTGATAGCGAGGGATAATCTCAGTCAGCGACCAACCAACTCCGAAGAAATTCGCCACCCCTTTTCACTCGATGCTGCTCTCCCATCACTTTCTCCCCGCTTTCTCTCAACGATTTTCTTCCAACATTATGGGTTTGCATATCTGGAAAAGTAGAAGTATTTTCAAGTGGATTTAGGTATTATTTTAAATGCTAGGATGGCAACAATTATGTTTAGAAAAATCAGTATTAATAAATAAATATATTAAAGTAAACACCCACCGATAAACAAATGGTTGGCGTACAGAAATAATTTATTTGCAAAAAATAACAACAGATAGGATTATCAGATAACAAACCGTCCAAAAATGTAACTGTAGGCTTAATATCTGAAGTTTCCTGTCCCAAATTTTCAAATCCAACGCCATCGACGGTATACTATATTCCATTTTTTCCTAAAGCCTTAACAATGTTTTATTACTCAAGAACGTTTAGTCCGGTTGAAAATGAAATAACATCTCGAAAGATAAACATAACAGTGGTCCACATAACCAGGTGTTTCAGTAAACTAAACCAGATGTTCTGATAAACTTAACCAGATGATCTGTTGACTTCTAACCAGATGTTTGATACACTTAGCCAGATGTTCTGGTAAACTTGCCAGATGTTTTGGTGAACTTTACCAGATGTTCTACTACCCTCCTATGAAATCGCATTGACCCATTTATTAATTAATAGATAATAATTAATAGATAGATATATAATATATATATATAATAATAATAGATAATAATAGATAATAGATAATAAATGGTAAAAATTTGGCCTTTTTGAACTACCAATTTATCTATGACATTTTTGATTGAAAATTGTTATTTTTATTTGAAAATTAAACTATTCTAGTTAGAAATTCATATGTTTGGTAGAAAATTAATGTATTTTTAAAAAATTTGTCTTAACTGACAGAAAATTAATATTCTTTATTTAGAACTTAATTTATCCTTTTTTATTTTAAATCTGTTTTAGTTGAAGATTTAACTATTTTGCAAAAAATTCTCTTTTTTATTATAATATTGATTTTCTTGGTAGAAAATTCATTTTTTCTGGTAAAAATTATATTACTTGGTTGAAAATTCTTCGTTCTGATTTGACTGTACAAAACAGTTGAATTATCAAATAAAAAATACGAAATTTAGATAAAAAAGTTCATTTTATATAAAAAAAATACGAATTTGCAACAAAACGCATTAAAACTCAACCTAAAAGTTGAATTTTCAACTAAACTAGATTAATTTTCATCAAAGGAATGAATTTTCAACAAAATAGTTCAGTTTTAATAAAAATTTGCATTTTAGACTAAAAAATTGGAAATTTTGGACATAAAGATTAATTTGCCACAAAAAAGACGAATTTTCAATATAATTCAAGAATTTTCAAACAAGAAGTTGAATTTTTAAGAAAAAAGAGAATTTTTTAATGTTTAGGAATGTAAAAATTGAGTTGTTACATTTTTTAAGAAAAATATGAACTTTTAAACAAAAATATTAATTTACTACCAAAAAGAAGAATTTTTACAAGATTCAAGAATTTTCTACCAAACAGTTGAATTTTTAAACAAAAAGATTAATTTACTACAAAAAAACACGAATTTTCCATATAATTCAGGAATTTCCAACCAAAATGTGGAATTTATAAGAAAGAAAGAGGATTTTTTAATTTTTAAGAATATAGTTCTATTTTAAAATCGATTTTTACATTTTCAATGGAAAAGATTAATTTACTAACAAAAAAGACGGATTTTTAACAATATTCAAGATATCTACGAAAAAGTGTAATTTTGAAATAAAAAGATTAATTTACTACCAAAAAATACTCATTTTTATCCAAATTGAAGAATTCTAAACCAAAAAGTGGAATTTTCAACTAAAAAAAAAACATTTTATACATAAAGATTAATTTACTACTAAAAAAAGGAGGATTTTCAACAAGATTTAAAAGTTGACTTTTTAAAGAAAAGATTAATTTCTAACAAAAAGACGAATATTTAATCAAATTCAAGAATTTCCAACCAAAAAATGGAATTTTTAAACAAAAAGATTAATTTTCAATCTGAAAAGACTAGTTTTTAACAAGATTCAAAAATTCTGAACAAAAAAGTGGAATTTTCAACGAAAAAGGAAGAATTTTTAGACAAAAAAAAGGAATTTTTAATCAAATTAATAATTTTCAACCAAAAAGTGGAACTTTTAAAGAAAAAGATATATGTACTTCCAAAAAGGCAAATTTTTAACAAAATTCAAGAATCCTAAACCAAACATTTAAATTTTCAACTAAAAAGGAAGAATTTTAAAGGAAAAGTTAGTTTACTACCAAAAAGACGAATTTTTAATCAATTTTAAGAGTTCTGAGCCAAGAAGTTGAAGTTTTAACTTAAAAAGATGAATTTTTAAACAAAAGGATTAATTTACTAGTAAAAAAGAAGAATTTTTAGCTTACTTAAAGAATTCTGAACCAAAACGTTGAATGCTCAACTACAAAAGAGGAAATTTTAAACAAAAATATTAATTTATAATCAAAAAAGACGATTTTTCAATTAAGTGAAAAAAGAAGGGGCTCGGGAGGGAGGGGTAGCCAAAAATTGGCATTATTTATAGACTGTCACTTAATACAGACCCTGAAAATAAAAATGTATCATTAATACATATTTTTGTTCTCAGACAATACTAAAAATATGAAAGAAAAACCGCGTCTCTGAAACATTTCGCAATGCATCCATGTTTTTTTTACCAACTACATTATACCGCGTTCTTCAAAAGTCTGGTGCTTGTCGATGAAAAACTGATTGAGGTGATTTTTGACATTCCTCATCTGCGAAGGTTTTTCTATTCAGCGAATTTTATGTGGACCGGAATAAATGGAAATCAGAAGTGTTGCTAAGTCAGGTGAATATGCAAGATGAGGCACAGCGTCATAGCCAAGGATCCACGATTTTTTTTGTAGCTATTTTCCCTGAATGGAAAAAACTTCACTGGCAAGGAGACTGTCAAAAATCACCTATATCGCTTTTTGATCAAAAAGCCCCAGACTTTATACGAGCGCGGTATAATGAAATAATGAAATAATGAAATTGTTTTCTTTAAACAACAAATGATGATCAACTTTGTAAAAAACCGATTGGATTTGACAAGCCAATACTACTCAATCCAAGTAACATAAACCTTAAAAATAACCGCATCCAAAGAATCAACGAAGACACATTTAAGCTCCCATTCTCTGCATACTGAATCCATAATTCCCCATTGTGACCCCAATGTTCCATCACGGCTCCTAAAATCTTGCTACACTCTAAATGTGAAGAAAAGATGTCTTCAACTTCTGAGTCCAGCTAGCATGTCTTCAACAACGGTAACGTTAATTTTCTCGTTACGACCCAATGCCCAGACTCAAGGAAACGGCATTCCCCGATAGTCGGATACGACTTGCACATTGACTCGCACTTGCAGGGGGAAGGGGTTACGCGGTTGGGACACCGTAACTCGTGGGTGGGCTGTTAGTGGTACCAATACCAATCTGAAGAGGGGGAGGGTAACGAGAATAGTGCGCGCGCATCGAAATTCACTTGAAAATGTGTGAGAATAAGTGTCTTCGTATCGGTGTCCCGTATCGTGTTTGACGCGTAGAGAGGGGACGTAAAACTAGGATAGTTGTGCCCAGGAGTAGACAGCAAAGGAGAAACAGGGAGGGGAAGGAGAGTAAGAGAAAGGAAAGAGGAGAGTTTGGGAGGTGGGTGCAGGACTAGTGAAAAGAGGATCGATCAGGAAGGTGGAGGAGAGAGAGGAACGGATCTCTCTTCTAAGAGGAGTCTGCAGCTCTCGGAGGGGGAGCGTGCATGAGGGAGTGGGAGAGTGCATGAGGAAGAGAGAAAGCGTAGGCGGACCAAGCGAATTCCGCGGGAGGCGTGTCTCTCGCGGCGCACCAGGTGCGAAGGTGCGCGAACACGACATCGCCACGCCTTTGAACGACGACAACTAGGACGTCGTCGTTGGGCACTATCGAGTCCTCCTTTCCCGAAGGTGGAAAGGTGGAGTACGTCTTTCCCTGTTTGGGGCGCCTCACCCCCGAAACTATTCCTCGACGGTTAACATTCTACCCACCCCTCTGGTGTCAACGTCCCGACGTTCATGCGCCTCTGCACCTTCTCCCGGACCTGGAGACGTGGGGTTGGTTTGGCTTGGCTTCGATGTGCTTGGTTGGGGCTTTCTTTGCTTCTGTCCTTCATCCGAGTTATGCAGGATGACGCCAGGTATTCGCCATCACGTACCAGAGGTGCACTCTTCACGTATAGGACTTGGGTAGTTTTGCCATGAATTAACACTGCGTCTCGACTCAGGAGAATAAGGCATCGCAATCCAAGTGCTACGTGATGTCCGCTGAGCTCGCACAGGGTTAGGGTTGTAGAAGTGTCTTCTATTTGGTATAGAGTGACTTAACTGAAGGTGTGAGATGGATTTCAATTGGGAGAATTGATTAGTGTTCGAGACTTGACTCTGGGTGATTTGAGTTAGGGATTGTCCATAAAAAACGTTAAAAAATTTAGGCGGGAAGGAGTCACTTCAAAAAATACGACCGGTGAAAGGTTGGGGGAGGGTCATTGAAAGTAATGTTACAATCTTAGATAACCTGTCTTTTTTAGCTTGAATATTCTACAACTTAAATGAATTTTTTCTTTTCTTCACCACCAAATTTTTCTCTGGTTGAAAACTCAACTATTTTTTGCACATTTATCTTTTCAGTTCGAAGATTCATGTCCTAACGATAAATGTTGAGCCCTCTTTCACACTTTTTAAAGAATATCTGGGGTTTCTCAAGTTTTCAAGTAATTTTGCCCTTTTCTCGATTTATGTTTAAATTTTTTGGTTAAAAATGCTACGTGTTGATTGCAAACTTAATTATTTGGTTAGAATGCCAGATATTTGATTGAAAACTAAAATTTTGTTGTCAAAAAGTCAACAACTTAGTTGAAAGTTGAATTTTTCTAGTTGTGCTCTCTGAAAAACTTATCTTTTTGAGCAAAGATTCATCTCTTTGGTGGAAAGTTTAACAATTTTGATGAAAAATCGTTTCTTTTTTAGTTGAAAATTAACTGTTTTTCAACTGCAAATTTAACTGTTATATTGGTGGTTCAAAATTGTATCTTTTTCTGTTAAAATGCAACTATTTAATAAAAATTTGAACCTTTTTAGTTGAACATTCATGTTTCTTAGTAGAAAGTTAATCATGCCATTTAAAAAGTCATTTTTTTTTGTTGAAAAATTCATCTCTTTGGTTTAAACTTTAACTGCTTTGTTAAAAAAATTTGTGTGTGTGTGTGAAAATTCGTCTTTAGATTGGGAAATTAAAACAGTTTTTTTCTTACTAAAAATATGACCATTTCATTATTGGTTAAAAATTTAGATTTTTAATTTCAAATTGAATTGATCTTTTTGGCGCTAAAATTCAACAACTGAACAAAAAATCAGAGTAGGCTGTAGTTCAAAATTAAACTTTTCGTTGAAAATTTGTTGTGGAACATGCATCTATATTAATGAAATTTCATCTATTTAGGTAGAAATGTGGATTGAAATTTTTGTTAGAAAATCTTCTTTTTAAAATTCAACTATTTTGTTAAAAAATTGTCTTTTATTGTCAAATTTGTTTTGAAGAACATTTGTTTTTTTTGAAAATTAATTTTTTAACTGATAATTTAACTATTCCATTTCTGGTTGAAAAGTTATCTTTTTTAGTTCAAAACTTATCTTTTTCAGTTAACATTCGTAGCACTTTGAGAAAATTTTAATTTTTTTTTGGTAAAATTCATGTATTTTGTTGAAAATTTGTTGTTGTTTTTTGACAGAAAATTTATCCTTTTTATAATTGATCTTATTAGTTGTGGATTCAAATATTTTATTAATAATTCGTCTTTTTTATTCAATTTAACCAAGGTAGAAATTTCGCTTTTTTTGCTAAAAATGTAATTATTGAATTTTTGTTTGTTTGAAAATTCAACTATTGTATTGAAAATTCAACCGTTTTGTGAAAAATTCAGGTATTTTATTAAAAATTCGTCTTTTTGAGCAGCAAGTTAATCTTTTTTTAATCGTCATTGTTGGTTAATTAATCCAGTTGAAAAATAGCTTTTTTTCTTGAAAATTAATTTTGACAAACTAAAAAAAATATTTATTCTATTTTTGGTTGAAACCTTATATTTTTTAGCTTGAAATTCAACTTGTTTATTTTTTTTAATTTATATTCTTGGCTTCAAGATTTTAAATTTAACTTAAATTTTTCTCTTTCTTTACTACCAAATTTTTCTTTAGATGAAAATTTAACTACTTAATTAAACATTTATGTTTTTAGTTCGAAGATTCATCTTTCTCTGTAAAAAATGTTTCCTTTTTTTATGAAAAATCTGTTTCAGTTCAAAATTGTTGAAAATTTAATTATTAAAAAAAACGTAACTTTTTTGTTTACAATTGAACAATTTGGTTGAAAATGTATTTATTTTGTTAAACTATCATTTTGTCTAGTTAAATACAGGTGTTTTTTTTCTTTTTTTAATTTAAATCAAAATTTTTTTTCTTACTATGAACCATTATATATTTGTCTTTAAAAAGAGTTTTTTTGCCGAAAATTAAATTCATCGGTTAGGAGTTCTACTACTTTTTCCAAAGTTAACTTTTTTGGTGGAAGATTCGTAATTTTAGTTAAAAATTAGTTTTTGAAAATTTTTGTTTACTAATTTGTCTTTTTTTGCTGACGATTCAACTGATTAATTGAAAATTTATTGTTTTGTTGAAAATTAGTTTTCTCGAGTTGAAAATTATTGATCTATTTTGTAGAAAATTCTTCTTTTTTGGCTTGAAAATTTTAACAATGTGGTAGAAAATTAAACTATTGGGTACAAAATAAAACTTTCTTGTAGAACATTTTTCTTCTTTGTTAAAAATAAGTTTCTCTAATGAAAATTTAACAACTCTATTTTTGTTAAAAATTGATTTTTTTCATTTAAAAATACAACTTTTGATTGAAAATTTGTCTTGTTAGAAAATTAATCTGTCCGGTGAAAAAGTTTGGCTTTTTTTAAAAAATCTGTGTAATAATTTGATGAGATATTTCTGTATTTTGCTGAGAAATCATCTCTTTGATTAAAGAAATTGAACATTTAGTACAAAATTAAACTTTTTTGTAGAAAAATCGATTTTTTTATTGAAATCTAATTGGCTTAAATAAAAATTCACCTAACTTATCCATTTTTTGATAAAATGCATTGCGACCATTCTTCAAAACTTTTTAGTCAAAAAATTACTTAAGTTCTTGCAAATTCTTCTATTTGATAGAAAAATAATTTTCTTGCGTGAAAATTCCACTATTTAGTTTAAAATTTGTGTTTTACTAACATTTTATTGTTTCTGGTAGAAAATTAATATTCTTGACTGAAAATTCGAATATTTGGTAGAAAATACGACCGTTTTATAGACAGCTAATCTGTTTTAGTTGAAGATTAATTTTTGTTTGTTAAACATCTGTCCTTTTTTGTACAAAATTATTCTTTCTGGTTCAAAATTGAATTATTAGTTTAAATTACGATTTGTCCAATAAAAGTTTTTTCTTTTACGACAGTGGTCTTATAATTACTGTAGGAATATCACAACCAATGCTAACCCGCGGCTGCATCTGACTTTATAAAAAGTACTCTCCTTTGTCTGAGCATTTGGCCAGTGGACAGGAAAACTGCATAAAACGAGGTAAAAATTTCAGAAAATCGCCTTGCTTAATTTGTGGATCCTCTCTCAGCACGACTATTGTATTCCGATACCTCACCCACCCTTGATACCCGGACCTTCCCGATAGCCGAAAGTAGACCGGGAGGTCCTTGATTCCATGGTTTGGTTGTGAAGACAGTGGCAGCTATTACAGCAGCGCCTGAGCTATTACGGCACCTCGAGCTCCGTACAGTAAGGTCTCATGAGTGGGAGTCGGGATAAGTGAGGTGATGTATTGAGATCCCATTGTATCCAGGGAATCCCCCAAGATTGCCAAACTACGTCCTCGTCCCTTGCTCGTAATACGTCACCGCTATAACCAAACCACCCCTTCATCCACCATCCACCCTTGATCCGAGCGACACCCCCAAGGTATAGACTATATCTCTCCTTTTTTTACCAACCTATGCAAATATGGCGAGAGGAAAATAAAAAATAAAAAAAGGAGCGAATGGTATCGGCTTCTTCTACTCGGTGGCTTTAATATGGGTCTACGTAGCCGCAGCAGCCTGCAGTATTGAAAATAGCATAATACGGTCGCCCTGATATTGCCACGAGCACGCTAGGGTAGGGTGAGGAAAACCAAAGGGACGGGAATCTCAAAAAGGAACATGCAATGCGTGAGCGGGAGAAATTCAAATTTTTGCACCCGCTCTATTCAATAATATCGTTTATTATTTAACGATCTAGGACGCGTCTGACGGTGTGAACTTGACCGATAATGGATATTAATTGGTCTAAACTATAAATTTAAATCAGTAAAATGTAACTGTCAGTTAAATTCTACTAATTGCTGTAGCTAGAATATTAAGGTGGTCCAACAACGCATTGTAAAATTTTTTTCACTTTAGAGGTCAAGACAACCCTCTCCCCCAAGTTTCCCTTCCCGAAGAAAGAAAATCCATAACTTTTTTTTCGAAATTTGAAAAGTGCACAATTATTCATATCCCAAAAATGTAAAAAATAATCGTATTTTCTGATTCAAATGCAATATTTTGTCATTGCTTGGAGTAGAAAATTTTTCTGAATGCAGTATGTAATTATTTAAACAATTAGTTATTGTTTATTTTGAAAATTTCTAAAAGTTAAGCCAGAGACGGAAGAATTTTTTCAAATTTATATCCTATGCTACTTTCTGTTGAATAATTACAGAATTCTGATACGTTCCTTCTAATGTTTACTAAATTTCTATTTGTTTAAACAATTTTTATTTTCTCAAGCAGTTATTTTTCGATAATTGAAAAATGAAATAGAAGGCATAAGATTAATTACGGTTTTGAAAGTATTCGTGAAAAAGTATTTATTTAAACAAATTATTTTTTTTCAACAATTAAAAGGTGATAAATTTATTCTTCATATACACTATACAATCAAAAACATAATTGTATGTGTTCTATTTTATTCCATTTTTTTAGTTATCTTGAGAGAAAATGGAACAAACCCGAAAAATTTGGGGTTCTTATTTTGATTAAGCACGCCAGCCTGCAAAGGATATGGCATTTTTGTTATTTTTCTCCAATGCAAATCTATATAATATGAAAAAGACCTTCAATTTCCCTAGGATCACCCAAGCTAGGGGAAATGGAAAGCACACTAGAGAATTTTGGTGTACAAATTAAGTCTCTATAAGTCGCGGCATTTCAAAATATAACATCCATCTGTCTATTTTCGCGCATACTAGTATTATCAAAATAACGTCTAGAATATCTGTAGGTTTTATACGATTTTCTGAATCTAGTGGAAAACTGATACGTGTACGAGACGTTCTGAGGCCAGATTTGAATTCAGCGACTCAACATCCATAAGGGTAGCCTAGTCACTTGTTTCGTGCAGGCAAATTTTTTGTATGCCCCTGTGAAGAGAAAATCCCTAGGCTTTTCTCTACTTTTCGCATCTAGGGAGAAAATGGTAGAAGCTCCAAAAAATTAGTGGTCAAATTTCTATTGAGAGTGCAGAACTTCAGAGGAAATAGCATTTGCCTCATTTTTTGCTTTAAAAGTTAGTATAACATGCGCAAGACCTTAAATTTCTGTAAATTTATCCTAACTAGGGGAAACAGTAAGCACACTGGGGATTTTTTTTGTGTTTGAATTTGATCTATAAAAGTCACAACACATAAAAATATGACACCAGCACGTGTATTCTTCTGTATACTGATATTATCAAACTAATGTCCAGAAAAGCCCCATTTTTCCCCTATTTTCTGCATCTAGGGGAAAACTGAGACGTTCAGGACAAATTCTGAGGCCAGATTTGGATTCAGCAGCTAAAAATCCATAAGAGTAACGTAATCACTTGTCTTGTGCAAACAAATTTTGTGTATGGCCTGTGTGAAGAGAAAATCCCTAGGCTTTATCCTAGTTTTTGAATCTAGGGGAAAACTGAAACTTGTAGGACAAATTCTGAGGCCATATTCGGATTCAGAGGCTCAAAATCCATAAGAATAGCCTAGTCACTTGTCTCGTGCAGACAACTTTTTTTTGTGGGCCTGTATTATTTAAATAATTACATAATGTTTTTAAAAAAATGTACCACTCCAATAACAAACAATTACATATCAATCAGAAAATACGATTATTTTATTTTTTGGGATAAATAATTTTTTTAATAATTTACATTTATTTAAACAATTTAAAATTGTTTAGAAAGTCATAGTAAATATTCAAATTATCCATCAGTAATTATTTGTATGAAAAAATGACTTTAATTGCTAAAAAGTAACAATAATACATAAAAATGTAGTTTTTTTTATTTTTAGCTCATCATTGGGACGCTGTGAGGAGGGTGAGGGTGGGTTGGAAATAAAAGTTGTATGGTTTCATTTTTTAGATACTCCTCTTAACCCTTAAACGGCCAAAATGCCACTACCGGGACACTGCTTCTCAACGGCCAATAACTAAGATTATTCAACACTAGAAAAAATTGAGACACATATATTTGTATTGCTTAAGATCTCCTCTTTCCGACGGTGCCAATGAAATTCCTCAAAACATTTATTTATTATCCCAAAATG
>NC_046658.1:178073567-178076302 GCF_010883055.1 Belonocnema kinseyi
CATTTTGGGATAATAAATAAATGTTTTGAGGAATTTCATTGGCACCGTCGGAAAGAGGAGATCTTAAGCAATACAAATATATGTGTCTCAATTTTTTCTAGTATCGAATAGTCTTAGTTATTGGCCGTTGAAAAGCAGTGTACCGGTAGTGGCGTTTTGCCCGTTTAAGGGTTAAGGGGGTATCCCTATATAGAATGCGAAAAAAGGAAGAAAACATTGTGAATTTTTTGTAACGAAACTACACAATGTTTCGATCTCAAATTTGGACTGATATTTATTGACGTTTCATTACAATAAAAAAATTTTTTTAATGCAAAATGTACTCTTGAAATGTTATACTTTCGATTTTTACAATAAAAAAATCGATTTTTTCATCCATCTATATAGGGATACCCCTTAAGTCCATAAAAAACTTGACACTTTTCCATGAAACCCTGGAACTTTTTTTAAACTCAATTTTTTTTAAAAGTCAAAATTTGCCCATATTAATTAAATGGGATTTTGAAGTGCCCGGTGGCACGTTTCAATATTCGAATTTCGAAAAAAAATCCGGATTTTCTTTCTCCGGAAATGGAAACTTTTGCAGAGGTGTCTTGCCCTGAAGCTCGAAAAGTGTTTCTGGGACCACCCTACTATAATAAAGTCCCTGAAGATTAGTAAAAATATACTGGTTCAATTGGTAGAGGATAATTGTCCTATGTCGGCACAGTAAGAAATTTTCTCGAAAACGGAGGGTAAGCAGGGTTTAATGACACTTTAATACTTTTGGTCAGGTACCACAGTTTGGTTTCTTCTGGTTAATAAAACTGCTAAAAAACTAAAGATATATAATCAGCGAAAAGTCAATGAGAAAACACAGAAAATAAAAGGACACCTGCCAGAGTCAAAGAACATGCAGTCAAAACACAACCATACTAATAAAAAAAACAAGATACGAGTTGCATAGAATTAAAACACAGCAAAGTAAAATAACACCAAAAGCCACAAGGAAAAAAGGTGCCGACTAAGGACGACATGTTTGGTGTTGATTTATGATCACTATAAATGTTCACACAGTTAATGCACTTAAGCAATTGAAATTTTCGAAATTCTTACACATCTATGGTTGCTTAACAATAATGGAAGGAAATGGAATTCCGTTTACACGAAAGATGTATACCTCGCTCACATATACGAGGGTGCTAATTTAGCCCATAGTGCCGACTGACCACTTTCCCCTAATTATTGCTATACGCAAACGCACTGTCCAAACCCATAATTATATATTTCTTAAATATTTTTTAATTGAAGAATGATTTGATTTATTTAAATTATCTTTAAAAAGTGAAAGTTTATAATTATATAAAAATGATAATACGAGAAGATAACCACTTTATTTTTAGTTGAGAATTTATTCATTCTGGTTCAAAATTACAATATTATGTTTAAAATTTAATTATTCTATTTAAAATGTAACTATTTGGTTGAAAATGATGTTTTTTATTCAACATTCATATTTTTGTTTTAAAACTTAAATGTTCTGTTGAAAATTATTTTTTTCGACCTGAAAATTTAAAAATGTTCGTACTTTATTTTTTTGTTAAAAGCTGCTGTTTGTTAATTAAAAACTCTTATTTTTTATGAAAAGGTAATCCGTCTGGTTAAAAATTCATCTTTTTGGTTTAAGTTATCTATTTAAGTTGAAGATTGATCATTTCATAAAAAATTCATCACATTAGTTGAAAATGTAACTTTTTTGTTAAAAATACTTTTTTTAAATCCTTTTTTTAACATCAAAATTAACCAAAGCAATGCAACTTTCAGCCAAGTATGTAGTTGAATTTTCATAGGAAAAAATGAATTTTCAACCAAGAAGATTAATTTTCTATCAAAAAAGATGTATTTTTAGAAAATTATAAAAAAATTTTATTGAAAGAATGAATTGTCAACCCAAAAAGGCATAGTTGAATTTTTATTTTGAAAATTTAATGTTCAAATAAACAAAAATTATTTTCAACTGAATAATAAAATTGTTATGGAAAAAGATAAATTTTCTACTAGAAAAGAAATTTTTAATAAAATATTCAGTTTATAATCAACTAAATGAATTTTTAATCCAATTGATTTATTTTTAACTAAAAAGATTAATTTTCAATAACAAAAGATGAATTTTAGACAAAATACAAGAATTTTCAACTAAATAGTTTGTTGTTCGACAAACAATATAAGTTTTGTACTAAATAGATGAATCTTCGAGCCCAAAAGATTAATTTTCTATAAAACAGTTTCATTTAAAAAAAATCATTTTCAATAAATCAGTTGAATGTTAAACAAAAAATAAATAACCTCGCCCTATCAGTTTTATGCGGGCTAAATCTGAAAATTCTGAAAATTGCGATAAATTTGTATAACGATACCAAAATTCGATTTTATGAAAAAAAATCTCCGATCCATGAAAATTATTTTACCCCTTATAAAACTCACAGCCTGTATTCTCTGTTAAATTTCAAATTCAGCAACAATTGGCAAAAAATATAAGTATTTTAAAAAATTCAAATCGTTTGTTCATGTTTTAAAAAAGTCATCGCCATTTTTATTCTTTTTTTAAGTTTTCGAATAATTTTGAAAGAGGATAGTTTAAAGGAAAACTTTTTTTAATACATACAGTCTGTCAAGTTAAAGCGTGGGTGGCTTTACTCGCAGTCGGTAAGGTGTATCGACATGATTTTGGTGTCAAAATATTAAGAAGAGCTCCC
>NC_046658.1:178076402-178085307 GCF_010883055.1 Belonocnema kinseyi
ATGAAAGAGGGAGCTCTTCTTAATATTTTGACACCTAAATCATGTCGATACACCTTACCGACTGCGAGTAAAGCCACCCACGCTTTAACTTGACAGACTGTATTTAAAATAATTTTTATTTTACCGAATTATGATTTGAAATATTTTTTCCATACTTCTATTTGTCATTTTTTCCAAAAAATGTACGAAGCTAATTTAAAATTAAATTTAAAATGGGCAATTATAATCATGTGTTCTGTTAAATAAATTAAAGGCTATTAGCAAAATGAAAATGGATTTATTCAATTTTTATTCAGTGAAGGCATATTTCACTGTTTATTTATGTTCCAGTATTATACATTTACAATTTTTTCTTTATATATTAAATCAAAAGATTATTTTAAACATTAATACTTTATTTGAAATTTAAAAATAAAACGTTTGAATTTTTAAACTGATGTATTATAAAATGAATATTGAGTAGAATTTACTATTTTTTGGAATTATTTTATTTCAAAAATGCAGAAAAAATCATCTTAATTTAGTCAAAAAATGGTTTCATTATGTTTTTTTAAGCTTTGTCCTCATAGGCGGGCAAAATTTCATGAATCTTCATTATGTCGAATTTGATTCAAAAATTAAAAACTAACAGAAGACACCAAAAAATTTAACTTTTTAATCCCCAAATTTGAATTTTATACAATAATATAAATAACCTCCTGTTAAATCACGCTAACGTTTGAAATAATAAAAGTGGAATGAACGCATATGTTACTGCAGCTTCACTTTTTCATAAAAATTTACCAAAATTGATAATAACAATATGGATTTGTCAATAAGCTTTAAATAATCATTAGCGCTTTTATTTTTGCCATAAAAGGCAAATAAAAATTATATTATGGTTACATAAATCTCTTATTTTTTACAGTTTAAAATTGCATGATAAGAACTTCATACCAAGAGGAAAAATGTCAATCAATAAAATTTAATTTCAAATATAAAAAAAGGTATTTGGTGTAAAACACAATTATTTAAATTAGGTTTTTTATTGAATTTCAATGTTGTGTACTGAAAATTTAACTCTACCATTTTTGGTTGCAAACTCAACAATTTATTGTTAAATGAGAATTTATCTTTGTAGGTTGCAAATTTAACTCCTTGGTTAAAAATGAACTAATTTCTTAAAAATCCAACCAATTTTGTTAATCATGTAATTATTCTATTGAAAGTTTAAGTCTTTAGTTGAAAATATAAATATTTGGTTGAAAACTTAATTATTTTATTGAAAACTCAATTATTTTGTTAGAATGTAAAATCATAATTTTGGTGAAAGAATCGATGTTTGTTTGTTTGTTAAACATTCATCTGTTTGGACATAAAATTCGTCCTTGAGGATTGAAAATTCGTCCTTTTTGTGTTAAAGATTCATCCATTGTTTTTCATTTTTGATTTAAAATTAAACTTTTTTGTTTAAAATATAATGATTCTGTTGAAAATTCAACTCTTTATTTGAAAACACAAATATTTTGTTTGGAGTTCGTCTATTTGGTCGAAAAATTCCTCCTTTAGAATTTGAAATCCATCTATTTATTTTTTTTTTTTTTTTGTTAAAAATTTAATTTTTTTATGTTGAAAATTCGACTATTTTTGGTTGCAGTTTAATTTATTTTTTTTCTAACAAACTGGAATATTCCGTTATAACTTACCATTGCATGTCGAAAGTTCTAATCTTTGGTTAGAAATTCCACCATTTTATTATAAATAGAACTATTTTCTTAAAAATTATTTGGTTGAAAATACTCATATTTATAGAAAATTTGACTATTTTCTTGAATTATAAAATATTCTGTCAAAAAATAAAGTCATCTTTTTGCTGGAAAATTAAATAATTTTGTTAAACATTTCATTTTTTACCAATTTCAACTAGGAACTTAATTTTTAGTTGAAAATTTAACTCGTATCTTAAAAATTCGTATATTTTGGTTCAAAATAAATTTTCTCAACTAAAAATCTAATTTATTCAGTTGAAAATTCATCTCGTTGATTGCAAGTGTAACTACTTGCTTGAAAATTCTTCTTTTTAACTAATTTAACTGGAGGTGTGATTATTCCATTTTTTGTTGACCTTTTTTTTTTAGTTGAAATTTTTTTAAAGTAGAAAATTCAAGTAGTTTGTTGCAAAGTTGAAATATTTTATTCAAAATTGAGTTTTTGTTAAAGGTTCATCCTTTTAATTGAAAATTTAACTAGTTTGTTTGAAAATTATTTTTATTAACAGAAAATTGAACTTTTCCATTTTCACTTCAATTTTGATCTTTGTTAGACGAAAATTCGTCTTTTTGGGAAAAATATAATCTTCTTGGTTAAAATTTTCTCTTTCTTGTTAAACTTTCATATTTTAGCGAAAAAAATAACATCGTTTTAAAAGAAATTTGTCTTTTCGCTTGAAACTTGAACAAGGTGGATAAACTTGTTTTCCTTTCTTGACTGTTAAAAATTTGTCCTTTTTATGTAAAAGTAGAAATTTTTCATTTTTAATATAAAAATCCAAATATTCTATTAAACATTTAACATTTTTAATTGGAATGCATAATACTGCGCAATATACTCGATTGAGTACTCGCGCAATGCGATTCTTCCGATGCGAGAGTCACAACCGTCTCTCGTCCCTTGAGTTGAAAAAATGATCAAAGATTAATATATTTTGTTGAAAATTCGCCCTTTCGGATTAAAAATTCGTCTATTGATCGTCTGGACCCTTGACAATGCTGTCTTTGAAAGTTAATAGTAAGGTCAAATTAAAAATTCGTTTCGAAAAAATCAGAAAATTAAAAAAATGAAGTTTTTTAAGCATTTTGTGTAATAAAGCGCCACATCTCGTCTGTCTTTTAATAGTGTGACCACTGTAACCCATATTCGTGCATTGGTTGGCTTATCTGGGCTTACCAGCTGTTTATCTATTCATTACACACACCAATGTAAAATTCTTGGGCAGGTTTCCCTTATTTGAAATTTTCCCAGCGTGTTATCGATTTTACGAAAATATCGCTGCTGATATCATCGTTTATGTTGTAATTATTTCATATACACATTCTTGCGTCGAAGCCGGTAGGCCGATTTTAATTTAATTGGCTCACCGCCAACATCCCTCTGTTCAGACCGACTATAATCAGCACAAATATCAGCGATTCAGTGCATACTACCAAACCGAATTAATTTTCAACCAATGTTTAATGAATAGTTTTTAAATTCCCTGGTTTTTCATTAACAATTTTTTATGTTCTGAACATTAATATTCAAAGACTTTTTAATCAAATCATTAAATTTGAAACAAAATATTTGTATTTTCAATCAAGGAGTCATACTGTCGACCGAATAATTATATTTTTACCAGTATAGTTTCACTTTTAACAAAAAGTTTAAGTTTTAACCAAGTACTTGAATTTTTAATTAAATGGTTGAATTTTCAAGACAGCTGAATTCTCAACCAAGACGAATTCTAGATCAAACAGTTGCATTAAAGAAATTTTTTAAATCAATTATTAACAAAAATAAAATAGTTAAATTTTTGGAAGAAAAAATTAGTTTTTAATAAAGGAAACTTATTTTTTAAGAAAAAGACAAGTTTTCTGCAAAATACTGCAAAATACTCCAATTTTTAACCACAAAGCGGAATTTTAAGCTAAAAAAACAATCTGCAACCAAAAAACGAATTTCAAATAAAGTAGTTCAACTTTTAACCAAGAAAAAATATATAAACCAAAAATATGAATTTTCAACAACAACAAATTTATTTTTCGACCAAAAAAACAAGCTTCTTAACCAATTATTTTAATTTCTACTCGGAGGATGATTTTACTTTTAAATAAAATAATTAAGTTTTTGGTCAAAACATTTTTACTTTCAATCAAAGAGTTGAATTTTCAACAGAATAATCATATTTAAAATCAATTTTTGTAACTTTTAACAAAACAGTTGAATAATTGAATATTTAACAAAATATTTTGAGATTTTGTCAAAAAGTTCAATTTTCCACTTAGAAGGATGGATTCTCAAAGAAGATGAATTTTCAAACAAATAGTTGAATTTCCAACAAACAAAAAATCAATTTTTCAGTAGAAAAAAAAAATTTTATAATGAAAGCTAATTTTTGACAAAACAGGCAAGTTTACTTCAATTTCAAATTTTAATACAAAAAATAAACCATTTTAACTAGAGACGTTAAAAACTAAGCAGAAAAAAAATCATTTTGAAGAAAGAAAGGACTTTTTGAAAAAATAATCCAATTTTGAACAAAAAGTTGAATTTTCAACTGAAATGATAAATCCGTTTTCAGTTAAATTAGTAAAAAAGAGTTCTCAACTAACTAGTTAAACCTTTAACCAAGGAGATTAATTTTTAACTGAAGAAGTTAAATTTAAAGTTAAAAAAATCAATTTTCTACAAAAAAGACGAATTTCGAACCAAAGAGAGGTCAATTTTTATCCAAAATTATGAAACTTAGAAAAAATGATTTTCTAATAAAGTGGTTATATCTTTAACTAAGTAATTAAATTTGCAACAAAAAAAGGTTTTAGTTAAAATTGAAACACCAAAATATGAATTTAAAAAAAAAGACGAATTTTTTACAAAATTATTATAATTTCAATCAAATAGATAATTTTTCAATTAGAATTATGAATCTGTAACCAAAATAAAAATTTTAATAAATCAGTTCCACTTTTAACCAAAAATAATTTTATTTTTACCCAATTAGTTGAATTTTCAACTTAAACCAATACATTTAAAATTTTTAAAAAACTTTCCAACTTAAAAAAATTAAACAAAAAATGAATTAGTTATATTTTCATTTAGTTAAATTAATTAAGAAAAATTTTTCAACTAATTAATTGAAATTTCAAGCAAAAAAGATTTCAGATGAGTTCTTAACAACAACATGAATTTTTAACAACTAATTAACACGAATTTTTGACAAAATAATCAAAATTTTAACCAAACAGATGAATTTTTAAATAAAATAAATTAATCTGCAACTAAATTAATTGACAAAAAGGGCTTTTAACAAAGTAGTTAAACATTTAACCAACAAGATAAATCTTCAAACTGAAGAAGTTAAATTTTCGGTCAGAAATATTAATTTTCACAACCAGAAAATAATAATTTTTAACCAAAGATGAATGTTCAACTAATATGATGAAACTTTAATCCAAAAAAAATTTTTTTTACAAAATGGGTTAACCTTCACCCAAGCATATTCAATTTTTAACAAAGAAAAGTTTTAGTTGGTTTTCCAACACCAAAATATCAATTTTCAACATGAGAACGTGTTTTGGACAAAGTATTTTTAAACCGACAATAACAAAGTTAATTTTTTGGTTAATAAAATTAATTAGAAACCAAAAAAAAACGAATTTTTTAACAAAATAGTTCAAGTTTCAACCAACTAGGTGAATCTTCAACAACAAAATTTTGAACAAAATGTTTCAACTTAAACGCAAGTAGTTGAATTTTTTTTAAATTTTAACAAATAATGGAATAGTTACATTTTCAGTAAAATTCATTGACAAAGAGAGTTTTCAGCGAATTTGTTAAAGTTTAAATAAAAGCTTTCAGTGGAATTTTCAACACCAAAATATGAGTTTTCAACTAAAAAGTTAAGTTTATTTAATTGGCTAAATATGTTTGAACTTGCTACAGGATGTTTGTCTCGTACGACGATTCACTGAAGCTTTTGAGACATCAAGCTGGGTAGTTTTAGAGGCTTTGTTGATTTTGGTCTCACGCAAAGTGGAATTTGTCGCTCAGATTGACTTTTGGGTCACATAGTCTGCTATTTCTGCCATTAGTCCTATAACACAATAGCTGCCAAAATGCTTTTCAAATCTACTAGTTAATACAAATTTTATTCTATTTCTAGGCCTTAAACTCACCACACTTTTGACACTATTTGACCCTTTTTTTTAGCTATGACACTACTTTGCTACTATTTTGAAATAAAAAAGGGTTCCTGAAGACCCTTTTTTTACAATTATCGACCAATGCCATCCTATTTCACCTTTTGTTTACTTTTCCTGGAAAAATATTTTTGAAATTCTTTGCTAATTGGCTAAAATAACAGGTTCGCCAAATCAACAAATCACGACGTATTAAAAAATTGTGTAACCAAGAAAATATTTGTTTTATGAATTAGAAACCGTTGAATTGAACCAAGTAGATGAATTTCCAAGAAAATAGATGAACCCTTAACTAACACAGATTAATTTTTAACCAAAAAGTAAAATTTTTAACCAAAAAGATGAATTTTCAACACAGAATATTAATTTAATAACAAAAATATGAGTTTTCAAACAAATAAAGAAATAAAAAAATAGCTGAATTTTCAATCAAACATATTGATTTTCAACCAGGCAGTGCCATTTTTAATTAAAAAGATCATCTTTCTACAAAAAAGTTGAATTTTCAACCAAATTGTTGAATTTTGAGCAAGATTGTTTAATTTTAAACCAAAAAGATTAATTTTCTACAAAATAGTTTAAGTTCCAATCAAAAAATCAACTTCTATCATAGAATATTAACTTCATAGCAAAAAATGTAAATTGTCTACAAAATACATACATTTTTCCACCAAACAGATAAACTTTCAACATAGAACATTAATTTTGTGCCAAAATCGAGCCAAAAATATGAGCCTTTCACCAAAATTTCATTTTTCAACTAAACAGTTTCATTTTAAACTAAACAGTCCAACTTAAAACCAAATACTTGAAATTTTAATTTATTTCAAATATTTATTTCAAATATTTCAAATTTCAAAATAGAATTACAATTTTATACCAACAAATATGCATTTTCAACAAAACACATAAATTTTTGACTAAATAGGTGAATTTTCATCCGAAGCAGATTCATTTTCAACCAAACTGTTGCATTTTTAACCAAAAAGAAGAGCTTTCTGCGAAACATTAAATTTGTCAACCAAAAAGATGAATTTTTAAGACAGAATTTTCATTTTATAACAAAAATAGAAATTCTCTATAAAATACATGTATTTTTCAAACAAATAGTTGAATTTTTGTAACCAAAATGATTCAAATTTAACAGAAAAGTTGCATTTTCAACCAAAGCGATGAGGCTTCTAAAAAACAGTTGAATTTTCAACACCAAAATATTAATTTTTAACAAACAATAAATATTCAGTCACAAAAATTAATTTTAAACCTAAAAAAGCGAATTAAGAGCAAAGTAGTTAAATTTCCAAATCAAAAAGATGAACCTTCAGCAAAAAAATAAATAAATTTGTAGCAAACTGGTTTGACTTTAATCCATTTTTAATACAATCAATTGTTGAATTTTCTATGAAACAGATAAATTTCCGACCCGGAAATATGAATTTCAATAAGAAAGTTAATTTGCAGTGCCACTGTTTATTTGAAAATTTAAGTACTTTCTAAAAAAAATGTACGTTTTGTTTAAAATTCGTATTTTTCTGTTGAAAAGTCAATTGAAATCTTTTTGAAGTGAAATTCAACTCTTTTTTGAAAATTTGTCTTTTCGGTTTAAACATTTACCTGTTTTAGTAGAAATTTCATTCTTCTTGGATACAAATGCAACTGTTTAGTTGAAAATTCAACAATTTTGTTCAAAAGTCATAATTTTGGTTGAAAATTTACCTTTTGGTTTGAATTTAATATTTTTGTACTGTAAAGAGAACTAAGATCTTTTTATGAATGTAAGTTTAATGATCTTTTTAAACATTTGTTACTTTGTTAAATAAAAAGTTCATCTGTTTTAAGAGAAATATTATCTCAATTTTTTTCACAGAAACTTTTTTTGGGTGAAAAATTCATCTTTTGATTTTAAAAAGTCAACTGGAATTTATTTGGTATGAAAATTCAACTTTTTTAAGATTTGCAACTATTTGGCAACGAATTCGACAATTTTGTTAAAAAGTAATCCTTTTTTGTAAAAAATTCGTCTTTTTGGATTGAAAATTCCATTTTTTTCGTAGAAACTTATTTCTTCTTTAAAAATTCATTGTTTGATCGTGAAAAGTCATCTAAAATCTTTTTTAACGTGAAATTCAACTATTGTTTCAAGTTTATCTTTTTGATTTAAAAACTTTGTTTGAAATATTTGGTCGAATCACTTTGTTAAGAATTTTTTTTAAGATTTATATTTTTAATCGAAAATTCACCTCTTTGGTTAAAAGTTGAACTCTTTAGCTAAAAAAAAAATCTTTTTTGATTGAAAATTTAACTACTTGGCTAAAAATTAAACTAAATTGTTAAAAAATTATTTAATTGCTTGAAAGCCTATGCTTTTGGTTGCAAATTTAACTGTTTAGTGAAAAAGCCTTGTTTCGTTTAGAATTAATTTTTAAACTAAAAATTCAACTTCTCCCTTTTTAAGATTGATTCTTTGTTGTTGAAATTTCTCCTTTTCAGCTCAACTATTTAAATCAACCTTTATTTCTCTGTTCAGGGAAAAAACCTTTTTTCCTTGAAAATTCGTGTTTTTGGTTTTAAAATTTGTTAGTTCAAAAATTTGGCCTAAATTTAATCTTTTTTGATTTAAATATAAACTATGACACTTTTTGCTTATAATTTATCTTTATGGGATAAAAATTCAACAATTGTGCTGGAAATTTAATTATTTTGCTGAAAATTGAAGTATGTTAGAAAGTCATAGTTTATAGTATAAAAGACATTTTTTGTGAAAAATAAATTAATAAATTAGAACATTTCAAATCAAAGAATTTTGAATATGAAAAAAGTTCTTTTTTTATTTCTACCAATCTTAACAATGATTACTCGTGTTGATGTAGATGTCATTTTGTACAGGATCGAAGCCAAATATTTGGACAAGTTTTTTAAAGGTGATCCAATGAATGTTGTGACTGGTCTTACTGATTTATTACCTTTCAGTA
>NC_046658.1:178085407-178126781 GCF_010883055.1 Belonocnema kinseyi
TTAGTACTTCGTAAGTGATAAGTTATTTTTTTCACACATTTTTTAACCATTATGTTTAAACTTTTTTGTATGTCTTTCGTACTTTTTTTTAGTCTGTCATCGAGAAGTTTTTTCATTTTTTGGTTGCATTTTTATGTTTTTATTACTATGAGAAAAAAGTTAAAATTTTAAGATTAGAAAATAATTACCACAATAGAAATATTATGGAAATGTTTTATATTAATAAAATACGAACTCATTAAAATTACGAACAGATACCATGATTTAATCGAAAATTTCGGTTTAATTATATTATCTTTTTAACAAAATAGTAGAATTTTAAATAAAATAATTAAAATTTCAACTAAATAATACAATTTTTAAGCAAAAAAGATAAATTCTAAATAGATTGATTATATTATCTTTTTTTAGATAAAATCTAAGGTGAGATAGATTGAAGTTACTAAAATGGCCTTTTCTTTTTAAAAAATTACTATAGGGACTTTTCTCAAAAAAGTGACTAAAAAGTGACTTAAATGAAAAAAAACGGACTAAAATGAATTTTGAAATCGAAAAAACGAAAACTATTTTGATCCTATTCTTCAAATTTTTTTTCAAAATTGACATTATTTTTAACCTCTGGGAAATCAGTCCGAGGCCTGTATTTCCGAAAAAAAAACCCTTCGAAAATTGTGAAAATTTTTAAGCGATTGGGATTAGTTATAAATATTTAAATAATGATAATATAAGAAATTTTAGTTTTACCTAGTGTCTCTATTATCAGAGTATATTTTCCTTTTGATTTGATTGGATTTCGACTATCGTTAAATACATAGCAACAATGATTCTAGTTTTATCACAGTAAATTCAACATTATAAAATCTCTGAGTCGATCGATTTGATGCTCTACATATTTTATAAAGGAAACAATCATTTTTAAAGTAATTTTTAATTTCTAGAAATTGGTATAAATTTATAAGCTACATTTGTTATAAATAGTTTATTACAGGTTTATTGCATTTTTGACGAACCTCCAGGATAAATTTACCAATAATATTTCCGATACGAGCTATTTAATGTAAATTCCAGTAACTCAAATTTTTTATTCACTTCCAGCAGAGAATGCCTTTATTCGCTACACCCTAACTTACAATGGATTTTTATTTCCTAATATTAAAAACATAAATACTTTCAAAATCGATTACAAAATTTTAAGTATTTTATAAATGATTCAAATGACTTAAACTTATTTTTAGAATAAAAATTTCAAGATCTTTCAAACCTAAAAAATGTAACAAAATCCACGAAAGGAAATTTTCGGTTTTCACGGTCAGAAAACATTTTTCCAGCTCATTAAAATTAAAAACTTTCAAACCTAAACATTTTTTAAATTCAAGTATGAAATATTTAACTACAGAATACGGGAATAAGAACTCTTCTGAATTTAAAGTATTTAAATTCAAATTCAAAAATTTATCAACTTTTTATTGCTGTAAAATTGAAGAAGAGAAGCCCTTTAACATTAAAGGGCTTCTAATTTTGAACAAATAAAATGATTTTTTACAAAATAGTTGAATTTTAAGAAAAAAAAACAATTAATTTCGTACAACAAATTCAAAAAAATTAAAATTGTGAATCTTCAACGGCAAAAACGAACTTTCAAGAAATTAGCTGAACTTTCGATAAAAAATTTGGATTTTTTATCTGAAAATATAAATTTTCCATGAAAAATATAATAGCTAATATATATTTGTTTAAAGATTTTAAATTACAATAAGAAACAGTTAGATTTAAAGAAGAGAAATTATTTTCAAACAAAATACATCAATTTTCAACGAAATAGTGCAATTTTCTACTAAATTGTTCAATTTTCAAGCCGAGTGTACAACAAAATAGGGTGAATATTAATAAAAGAAACATTTCAACTTTTAACCAAATAATTAATTTTGTGTCAAACAACAAAATAATTCTAAATATGAAGTCTGTGATGAATAAATAGGAATTTTGTTCATTTATAAACTAAAAAATACAATTTAAAATAATCACAGAAGTTAATTATTATTTCTTTAAAAACGTTAGGCCAGAAAGCGTGAAATTTTGTTTAAAAAAATAAAGCTAATTTTATATTGCACACTTTTTTATTTCGGATTTTATTTTTTAAATTAGCACTGCACAGAAGTTTAATACTTGAAAATATTTCTAAAACTATTTTGGCACTTTAAATTTTTTTTAACTATTTGCGCTGTTTTTTATCTCTATAGTTAGTCCAAGAGGCTTTTTTTCGTATAAATATAGAGGCTTATAGAAAAATCTTCTTGTTATGTTTTTTAAATTCAGAAGGAAAAAATAGCTTCTGCCTGTCAGTTTTTACGGGCTAATCCTTTGAAAAGTAACACGTGCAGAAAAAAAAAACAAAGATTTGCTCTTTTCCATTTATCATTAAAATTGTTGTGTGGGAATTCTTTCTTTTTTGTTATCCTTTGAGTTCCCTTGAATTCTTTTAAATTCCTTCGAATTCTTTTGAATTCCTTTGAACTTTTTTGAATACTTTTAAATTCCATTTAAAAAATTCCATTTCATACACTTGACTTTTTGCATTTTATTTGAATTCATTTGCATTCGACTCTGTATTCTTAATAATTTATCTTGAATTCAAACTTTTTTAATTTCACGGAGTCTCTTGATTTTTTTATCCGATGGATATAATTTCAAAAAAATTTTTTTAAATTATATTTCTTTCAAATTCTTATGAATTTCATCAATTCTTCTTGAAATCCCTTAAATTTACTCCAGTTTAACTGAAATGAGTGGAATATTTTTGGATTTTTCTTCAATTGATTTGAAATTACCACTGAATTCTTATTAATTTAGCTTGAATTAAAAAATTATAATACCTTTGAATTTTCTGGATTTTTTTTTAGATTCAGTGGAAATTTTTTTATTAACGTTTTTGATTAAATTTCTTTCTTTCAAATTCTTATGAATTTTATCAAAGTCTTTGGAATTTTATTCAATTATTCTAAATTCACTCCAGTATTACTGAAATTAGCGAAATATTTTGGTTTAAACAAAATTTTAATTTATTTCGAATTCACCTTGCAGTCTTATTAATTTATATTGAATTTGAAAAAATATAAATTCTTTGGAAGTATCTTGTTTTTTTTTAATGCTACGCGAATTTTTTGGTTTTTAGATTTTTCTTTAGTTATATTTTTTTTAATTCTTATAAATTTCATCAAAGCCTCTTGAAAATTTTTTTTTATTTTATATTTGTGATTCAAAAGTTTTTTGATGGAAAATGAAACGGAATCTTCTTTGGGTAGACATTTAAACAATTTTTTTAATTCACCTGCTTTAGCAAAAATTAAATCTATCTTGAATAAAAACGTAACTACTTATTTGAAAATTGAACAATTTTGTTGAAAAGTCATATTTTGTTGGTTAAAAATTCTGCTAGTTTGTTAAACATTGAACGATTTCGTAGAAAATTTACCTTTTCTTTAAATTAAACGTTTCGGTGTTGAAAAGATAACGTGAAATCTTTTCTGGATAAAAATTGAACTTTTTTGAATTTTTTTTTTAGTTAAAAGTTGATCTGTTTTAAGAGAAAGATAATCTTCCTTGAATAAAAATATAACTACTTGGTTGGAAGTAGGACTTTTTTTTTTAAATTCATATTTTTTCTTTTGCTATTTTACTGTTTTGTGAAAAATTAAACTATTTCGTAGAAAATTTAATTTTTGTTTAAATTTAATGTTTTGTTTAGAAAAGAGAACCAATATTTTTTCTGGATGAAAATTCAACTTTTTTTGAAAAATTGTTTTTTTTATTAAAAATTTATCTGGTTCATTAGAAATATAATCTTTCTTGGATTAAAATTCAACTGTTTGGTTGGAAATTAAACTATATTCTTAAAAACTCATATTTTTTCGTTTAAAATTTTACTGTTTTCTTGAAAATTAAACTATTTCGTAAAAAAATGTACTTTGTTCTAAATTCGATCTTTCTTGGATAAAAACGCAACTAATTTGGTGTAGAGAGTTGCACTATTTTGTTTAAAATCCATCCTTTTTGGTGGGAAAAATTTCTCTTTTAATTTAAAAATTCATCTGTTTTAGTAGAAATGTTATCTTTTTATGAAAACGCAACATATTGATTAACAATTATTATTTGCTTGAGTATTCAACGAAATGTTTGAAAGATTTGGTTGAATCACTTTGTGAACAAATCGTTTTTTTCTTGAAGAATCAAATTTTTCTTTGGAAATTTATCTTTTTGTTTCAAATCTCTAATATTTAAAAAAAAATCAGTTTCGTGGAAAATTAATTTTTTGCTGAAAAGTTATATTTTTCTTTTAAAATTCAAATTTTGTATAGAAAATGCGTAACTTAGCTTGAAGGTCCAACAATTTAGATATACTTTTATTTCTTTCTTGAGTGAAAAATGTTTATTTTCCTAAAAAAAAATTGGTCGTTTTTTATTTAAAATTTATCTGCTTTAGCAAAAATCTCATCTTTCTTAGATAAAAAAGCAACTAATTTGGTTGAGAATTCAACTTTTTTTTTAATGCATCCTTTTTTATGGAAAAAATGAGTCTTTTTGGATTGGAAATTCAATTTTTTTCCTAGAAACTTATTGTTCGTTAAAAAATGTATATTTTGATCCGGTAAAGTCAGCTGAAATCTTTTTTAACAGAAAATAACATTTTTTTTTTAAATTTCTCTGTTTAATAAAAAAATTCATTTGTCTTAGTAGAAATATAATTTTTTTATGAAAATGCAACTTTCTTAATAAGAATTATTCTTCTTTGCTTGAGTATTCAAATATTTCGTTTGAAAGATTATGTTGAATCACTTTGTGAACGAATTAATTTTTTTTCTTGGAGAATCAAATTTTTATTTGGTAATTTATCTTTTTGTTTCAAATTTTTAATATTTAAAAAAAAATCAGTTTCGTGGAAAATTAATTTTTTGCTGAAAAGTTATATTTTTCTTTTAAAATTCAAATTTTGTGTAGAAAATGCGTAGCTTAACTTGAAGGTTCAACCATTTAGATGAACTTTTATTTCTTTCTTGAGTGAAAAATCTTCATTTGTTAAAAATTCGTCTTTTTAGTTTGAAAATTCTTTTATCCTTGTACAAATTTCATACTTTTGATTAAAATATAAACTATGACAGTTTTTTAGGGGAATTGATCTTTCTAAGTTGCAAATTCAACTATTATGTTCAAAATTTAATACTTTTGTTGAAAAATAAAGTGACAAAATTAGTCAAGGAAAACTAAGGAAATTTAGAGAATGACATTATCGGATACTTTGCCTATTCCTACTAACAATAACTAGCAAAGAATTTCTGGAAACTAAAAATTGCGTAGAGTAAGAGGGTGGGGGGCTAGAAATATTTTCCACGGGGGTGGGGGTGGGGGTGGAGGTCTTCGAGAGGGCCGTAATTTAAGTACGTTCCCTTATTTGAAAAACCAATTCTTTACAATTCGTTTCTATAAGACAGTCAATTTTGACCCTCTCTTAGAAGTAGAAAAAAAGTTGAGGAAAGGAGACGCAAAACAAGAAGACAAAGAAGAAGAAGAAGAAGCCATCGGAAAGAAGAAGACATTTATTAGGACTTTAACTGGACTTTGTGTTTATTCAGCGACAGTCTCGATTCGGTCTTCTGGATTATAATGCTTGGCACGTATCATGACCAGCCACCCCTGACCCCTGACCCTGTATCCAACCCCTGTCACGGACGAGAATCTTTCACTTTATCCACCATGGACACCGATCCACCCTTCCATCTGAATATCATTCTCCTGCATCCCTTTTCGCTTCGTCAAGGCGCGGCAAAATCCACTTGGGGTTTTGAATTTTTCAGCACCTTCCTGCTGCCACGTACGGGCAAAAAGGTCCTGTCCTCCCTTGATTCATATGTACTCGCACTGATACCAAATCCTTGGACACGAATCACCAAATCTCCGAAGGTTTCCTTCCTTTCTTGCTTGCTTTTAACAAGCTATACTCACTCGCGCACGACGACTAACGTCATATCTTTCTCTTATAAAACCTGAAGAATGGGGGGGGGGAGGTCGAGGAAATTGGTTGTAGGAGGGGGTCTCTCAGTCTCGTACGTAATTTTTGCAATTTTGCAAAAAGCTTTTCCTAAAGATCATCTTTTTATTTACAAATTTTATTATTTGGTTGAAAATTTGACAATTTTCTTTAAAAGACATCCTTTTCGGTTGCAAATTCAGGTAGAATTTTCATTTTTATCGGATAAAAATGCAACTGCTTGGTTGAAAATTTAACAAGCTTGTTCAAAAGTAATGCTTTTTGGCTAATAATTTGAAAATTTAACAGAAAATTAACTAATTTTTTACAATTTTTATTTGGGGGTTGGACAATGAACTGGAATCTTCTTTGGATGAAAATTTTACTATTTTTTTAAAGATTTTTTTTTAATTCATTTGTTTTAGAAGAAATTTCATCTTTCTTGAATAAAAATGCAACTGTTCGGTTGAAAATCCAACACGTTTGTTGAAAAGTGATACTTTTTGGTTGAAAATGTAAATATTTTAAAATATTTAAATAAAATTTAATATATATATATATATAATTTTTTTTCGTGTTAAAAAAAAACTGAAATCTTTTTTGGATGAAAATTCAACTTTAAAACAAAAATTAGATAAAAATACAACTGTTTAGTTGAAAATTAAACTATTTTCTAGAAACTATTTTATAAAATATTTTTGGTTAAAAAAATTCATCGTTTTGGATTGAAAATTCAATTTTCACGTAGAAACTTATTTTTCATTGCAAAATTCATATTTTGATCTTGAAAAGTCAACTATATTTTTGAAAATTCGTCTCTTTGGTTGAAAGCTTAACTATTTTGTTGGAAACTATTCTTTTTTAATTGAAAATTCAAGTACTTGTGTAAAAGTTTAACTACATTAACAATTTTTCTTATTTGGTTGAAAATATAACTGTTTAGACAAAAAACGTTTTTTGGTTTAAAAATAATTTTTTGACTGAAAATGTAACATTACCATTTTTTAATATTGATCTCTTTAGTTAAAAAATTTTACTAGTTTGGTAAAAAAATATTTTCTTTATTGTAATTTCTTTTTTGTTGTGTAGAAATACATTAGTTTCGTGAAAAACTATTTTTTTACTGAATTCATATTTTTTGTTTTAAAATTTAATTATTTCAAGAAAAATTCGTCTTTTGGTTTGAAGAGTTAACAATTTTTTTCAACTTTTTTTTCTTTCTTGGTTGAAAAATCTTTATTTGTTGATAATTCATCATTTTTGTTTAAATTTTTAAAAATAAATGTAATCTTTTTTTACTGAAATATAAAGTATATCACTTTTTGGTTGGGAATTTATCTTTTTAGGTTGAAAATTTAATTAGTATTTTAAAATGTTAGTTATTTTGTGAAAAATTCAAGTACAGTACAAGTCCGGTAACTTTTCAACTTCGGGGCTTTAGTGGCGGAAAATTGTCAGGAATTGGCAGAAGTTATATTCCATTGGTATAAGTTATATTCCAATAAACTAAAAATTTAAAAAGTTGAATCAATAAAAACTTTTTTTATTATAAGATGAATTTATGCGTTAATAATGGCGGAGAATTACAAATTAAGATCTCTTTTTGACAAAAAAATTCTGTTATCTCTAATAGCATTCTTTAATTCTTAAATAAACCATTTAGATCGTTCGCAATTTGTCGTTATGCAATTTTTTTTCTAAAGAAAAATAACAGGACGAAAATTTGGTTTGCTCTAGAAAAGTTCATGCGGTTAAGTTTTTATCGTTTACAACTCTTTTTTTTTCAAATCGACTTCAGTTCAGGGCCTTAAAAATAAAGTATATTTTCAAAGCAAAAGTTTCAGTTCTCTACCATAATATTATAAAAGTTATAGCAATTAACTTTAATGTTTATTTAACCTATTATTCTTTAATTTATACATTTTCAAAATTTTTATTTAATTTTCGCAGGTTTCCGAGCCTTTCTCTATTTTCCTCTTTTTCTCCTTTTTTTCATTTAAAGGCAAATTGAATTAATACAACCAACCAAAATAATGCAACTATGTTTTATTAAACCAATTCTTTTTCGTTAAATGATCCACTATAATATTTTTGGTTGAAAATTGATATTTTTTGTTTAAAAAATGTATTACTTAGTTCGAAATTTCATTATTTTGATAAAAATGCAACAATTTTTACAAATTTAACCTTTTTGTTGAAAATCCAACTGTTTTGGTGAAAATTCATCTGTTTTGGTTGAGGATTCAACTACTTCGTAGAAAATTCGTCTTTTTTGGTAGAATTAAACTTTTAAAAATTGTTAATCATATTTTTATCACATCATTAATATTATTTTTGGTTCAAATTAGTTTGAACATTTAAAAATTCAATCTTTGATAGAAAATTACAAGTTTTTAGTTGGAAATTGAACTACTCGGTTTAACTTTAAATACATTTTTTGGGTTAAACTACATTATTTTTCAATAAAGTTTTACAATTTTTAGTTGAAAAGTTAGCTTCTTTGTCAAAAACTTATTTTCAAGTTGTAGACTTGTCATTTTAACGGAAAATTTATCTGTGGTTTAATTTTTAATTATTGTTGTCAACATTTCGTTTTTTTTTAAGTTTATAATTCATGTTTTGAGGTTGTAATTTCAAATGAAATCTTTTTTGGATATAAAATCAATTAAGTACTCAGTACATCATTTTAGTTGAAAGAACATATCTTTAGTTGAAAATTTACTACATATTTTCTTGAAAATTTCTTCTTTTTTGGTTGCAAACTAATCTTTTTGTATAAAATTTAACTACTACACTTTTAATTGAAATTCAATCATTTTCAGTTGAAAATTTATCTCTTTAGTCACAAATTGAAATAGTTTCTTAAAACTGTGTTCTTTTTTGTTTGAATTCAACTGTCATTAATTCAATTAAAGTATTTTTTATTTGTAAATTGAACTACTTTGGTTAAAAGTTGAACTACATTGTTCAAAGTAGATTTTTTAGATAATTTTTTTTTAGTTTATCTCTTTCAAATTGAAAATTTTACTAAATTTAAATTTAAAATTACCAAAATTTAAATAATTTTAGGCTCAACTTCAGTTGGTTTTAAACGATGTTTAAATAAAAAATAAAGAAATAAAAAATGATGGACAATTAGAAGAAAAAACGAGGAAAGTAAGAAGAAATGTGAGGAGAGGAATATAGGGGATATGAGGGAAAATTAGGGGAGGTTTAGTATTGGAATGTGGGGGTAGGAAAGTTAGAAGAAGGAAGTAGGGGGAAAGGAATTTATGTCTGGCTAAGTCGGAGAAGTGAGGGATAATGAGGAGAGGAAAAGTATGATAAGCAAGTGTAAAGAAAAGTAGGAGAAATGATTAGAAATGAGAAATTGTAAGGAGGAAGAAGTAATGGCTGTGCAAGGGAAGTAGAAGGCGAGTGTTAGCTGGAGAAGCGATTAGGTTGGAAGTGACTGAGGAAGGAGCTGAAGAAGAGGGGTGAAGGTTAAAGTGAAGGGTGAGAAAGTAGGGGAATATAGGGCAAACAGGAGAAGGAAAGTAAGGGAGGGGGAACGTCGAATGATATTAAAATGTTTTCGATAACATTATTTCCCTCGTATCTAACACACTCACGCAACCACATCTTCAGTTTGCTTCTTCAATACCTCGACAATGGGAATCCAATCGTCTTGGAGAGGATCGAAAGGGTAGGCATTTCGGCTATACAATAAATATTACTATTCTTAGCAGTTAAGAGGGTGACAAGGGAAGAGGAGAGGAAAGGAGAGAAAAGTAGTGGAGAGGAGTGATGAGGAGAGGAAAAGAGGGGTCAGGAGGGGAGTGGTATGGAGAGGAGAGAAGAGAAAGTAAAGACAAACGCATGCAATTGGCACATGAAATTTAAAGAAGTTGAGTCGCTGTTCACTCAATATACCCAGTACCCACAGTGTTCAAGCCCTTATTCTTTTCTCTTCCTTCCACCTCAGTGGAAATTTACATTTCCTCCCTAGCTCCGGTGAAACTGTCTGTTTATCCCGCTTTCTTTTAAAGAGCCGCTGGTGGCTATACCGCACCGGTCTCTCATCCCCTTGGAACGGCTTGGAACGGCACCCGAGCGACCCTAACCTCTCATCCTTGAATCACCCCCCTACACCCCCTCATTCCCTCACCCCTTCGCAGCCCGTAGCACCTCGTCCTCTTCCGCTGCACAGAGACAATCCTCCATTTACAGCGAGATTACACTTCGTTGGCCGATAATCGAAAATATGCCGACGAATAACTCTTGGTTGGAATTATTTGTAGTCTCCTCACTCTCGAAGAAAAAGACGATCGAGCGGCTGAATCTAGAGAGGGTGAGAGGGTGAGAGCTTGAAAGAAAGAAATTTCGCGCGATGAAGCACTCGACGGCCCGTATAACAGCCAGCCTTGATCTTTCATGAATCTTCGGATGTCCTTTTTTATTTATTCCTCACCATTGCTAACTTATTTAGAAAACAATTCAAGTGTCCTGTGAGAGGTATTAGGAGAATTTAGGAGTGGGGAAGTTAGAGGAGACAAAAAGAGGAAGGGGAATTTATGGTAGGGTAAGTAGAAAAAGTTAGGGATAATGACAGAAGGAAAATTATGACAAATAAGCGTCACGAGTAGGAGATGTAATTAGAAATGAGGGCGTGTAAGGAGAGGCAAGTGAGGCAAGGAGAGGCAATCAGTGCTGGGTGAGTTACTTTTTTTGAGTAACTAATTAACATTACGTTACATTTACGAAATAAAGCAACTTCAAGTAACCAAAAAGTTACTTTTGTTACTTCCTTAACCGTTTAACGGCCACTGTTGCAGCTGAGTAACACTCACTATTTTCGATTTTCCTGATTTTCAAATGTCGAGGTTAGAATTCTGAAAAATAAATATGTGCATTAGATCAAAGAAGACTATTCCGCATCACCTAAGGTGTTTATGAATTATCTTATGTTTAAAAGAAACCCGAGAAAAGATAAAAATTAAAATAATTTTTTTTTTCGAAAATCGATCAGAAAATTACCATGTATTGTTTCTTTATACTTTTTAAGATTTATTTATTTTTTGAACAATTTTAATGCAATGGGATCAACGCTTGGCCGTTAAAGGGTTTATTTTATTATTTAAAAATCATTATAACTGAGATGATAATTCGTAAAAACTTAATTTATAAATTAATTGGCATGAGCTGAAGTAAGATTTTTCAGTTACATTTTTTAAAGAAAGAGTTGCATTTTTAACCAAAAATGTATGAAGTTTTTTACCAGAAGGAATTAATTTTAAAGCAAAAAGGTAGGATTTTCACCAAAAAGTTACTTTTCTACTAAATTTGGACTTTCTACCAAAATTTTTAAATTTTTAACAAAATACGTGAATTTTCAAACAAATAGTTGAATTTTCATACCAAAAATATAAATTTTCAACGAAAAAGTTAATCTTCAACCAAATAATTAATTTTTTTTACCATTTCTCAAAGAAAAAGACAACTTTTAAACAAAAGAGTTGAATTTCGAATAAAAAAGTTCATTTTCAACCAAATAGTTAAATTTTCTATAAAAAAATTTAAAACAAAATAGTTAAATTGTTAACCAAAGAGAATAATTTTCATCTAAGATTATGAACCTTTAACTAAAAAACTCAATTTTTAAAAAGAAAATCAAATTTCAACCAAGTAGTGAAATTTCCAACCAGAAAAGTCTAATTTGCAAAAATATAGCTGGTGCACCCTCTTCAGAAATTTGTTTACGAAAAGTGATGAACTTTTCAAAAAAAATCAGCACTTCTCAAAAAAATATTTGAATTTTCAACAAAATAGCTGAATCCTCAACCAAACCAAGTTAATTAATTATTTTCTGAATAGGAATGTTTCATTTATTAAATTTTGATTGTGATGGAAGAAACATATTCTGGTTCATAATTTCTCTCTGAATTGAAAAAAGGAATACAATTATTTATGTCTAACATTAAAAACAAAATATTTTTATTGAGTTGAAGGATAGGGAATTCTGTAGATTTAATATTTTCGTCCAGATAAAATGCGGAGATTTTTTATGTTTATTTTTTTTCTGAATTGGGATATGACTTGGGATGAAAAAAGAATGTTTAAGTTTTTTTTCTAAGATTCCAGTTTTTGATGATTAATTTATAACATTTTCATGCTTAAAATTATGCAGTTTTGAATACTACATTTTATAACAGTTTTATTTTGAAGACCTCTTCAAAATTATTTAGTTTTTGAATTTGGAATTTGAAATTGTTCAATCTAAAACGTTCCAAATCTAAGTATATTTTTCTGAAAAATTCTTTATTTTAAAAATGGCAATATGAAAAGTTGCACAGTTATAAATAAAATTCCGTGAGATTTATACAATTCTGAAAAAAGTATCAAAACTTTTCATTCATAATTATCAGCATCATGTAAAAAATGACTTTCATAAATGACGATAATAAAGAAATAAATTTTTTTCCAATATAAAGTTCTTTTTTGTCTAAAAAAAGCTTAGATTTATTTGTTAAAATACCTTCAGGTTAACAAATAAATATATTATTTATTTCCAAAAATAAGAGAATATCATCTTTTTTTTTAATTTACAACGTGTAATATCAATAAAAATTATCGTTGTGAAAAAAAAATTAGAAATCGCTGAGTGTGTTATATTGTTTCAAATATGACTGGAAAAAGGCCATTTTTTCACTTGTGGGTACAAAAAAAGTTAATTTTTGTCGGCCTTTAATATTAAACAAATGTCAAAAATGAAAAATACCTTCTTTTCTTTTATAATCTTTTACAACAGTAGGGGCTGGGATCCACATGTCCGAAGCTTAGTGCCGTCTATGAGACCGCACGGCCATACGTTCATACTAATTTCTCACTTTTTAATCATTTGAGGGATAATGAAATAGATAATAGGTTTTTGTGTAATATCTTGCGTTTTAAATACCTTGAAACAAATTAAAACAGAAATATAAAATTGTGTTATTAGCATCGACGTGCGGCCTATTAGCTTTCAATTGAAATTACCTGACATTTTCCATCTACTTCGGCTAAATCAAAACTAAAACTGAATCTACAAATATCGACAGTCTAGAGGAAGGCCAGGGGGAGGAGGAACACACATATTAGAACGACGATGCGGTCTGTGAGACTGCACGGCCATGATTAAAGGTTATTTTACATTTTGTTTGTTTTAAAATATTTTAGAGTTCTACAAAACCTCTGTCAGGCAGCGTTTCTGTCGATTATAAAGTGTAATTTATTTTATTATACCTTTGAAATAGCGCCAGTGGAAATTATTCGAGGTGAAAAGAACCTTTGAAATACTTTCCACGATGAGGATGATGAACTCAACTAGAAAAGTACCCCCGTAAAGGTTCGCCAAGCAAAGTCATAAATGGAAAAGTAATACAAGTAGTCGACTTCGTTGAATATCTCGGAAAGTACGTGGGCCGCATTTTACGACAACGATATATGCCCTTTCGTTTTAGTTATTTCCCTGGAATAGTATAGACTTTGTGCTTTGAGAACGAGGCTCAATAAACGGAAAGGATCAGCATTCGCGGTGAAGGGTAATCCAAGGATCCGAAGCCGAAATCAACGGGTAATTGACGCAATTTTTCCTCGCTAGGGGTTTAAAGGCAGTAAGAAGAGAGTGGCCTGGATTTCTTTCTTGGCTGACTTTTCTTGCGGAGAAAAAGAGCCTTTAATAAAGAGATTAAGGGACTAAATAGAAACATTTTTCCGTTGTCTTGGGTCGCTTGCAACGAAATGAGTCGCGGCTGCTGGTGCAAAAGTAATCCGTAGAAGGCTCCCGGCTCTCTCAGTTCCCGTTACGAGTTTCCCAACTTATACTCTACGCGAGACGAGTATTACTCGCTCTGTCATTTCCGTCTGTCTTTTCTCTCTCATGATGGTTCACGATATTGTAGAAAGAGCAGAATAGTTTACTAGTTTATAGGGCAATTTCTGTTTTAAAGTCAATTTTATGTTGAAAAGGATAATGTGAGGTTAAATGGGGCCAAATTTACCCTGCGCCCTAGTCGACTTTACCCCGTCCATATAGCCAAATTTACCCTGTACCCTAGATAATTTTACTATTGCGTACCATAGTTTATTTCATCCCGTCCTGAGCCTACTTTACCCCATACCATGTTTGAATTTATCACGTAACACAGCTGATCTCAATCCGCACCCAGCCAACTTTACCCCATACCATAGCCAACTTCACGTCGTACCCTAGCCTACTTTATCCCATACTACAGTTGATTTATCCCGTACCCAGCCCAATTAACCATATAATATAGCCGGTTGTACTATGTATCATAGTTGATCTCATCCCGTATTCAGTCTACTTTACCCCGTAACATACTATATCTTACTTTACCACGTACCAAAACAGATACCATTTCATACCCGGCTCACTTTACCTCATAACATAGCTGACTTTACACCATACCCTAGCTGACCTAATCCCATCCTATAGCCGATTCTATCACGTACCATAGCCGATCTCATCCCGTACCCAGTCCAATTTACCCCATGCTATAGCTGGTTTTACCACGTAACATAGTTGATCTCATCCCGTACCCAGTCCACTTCACCGCATACCATAGCTGATTTTACCACGCACCATATCCGCTATATCCCCTACCCAGCCCACTCAATTCTATACCATAGCCAATTTTAAAAGTTATCCTAACCGACCCTACCCCAAAACATAGCCGATTTTACCACGTTATAGCCGATCTCATCCCATACCCAACCCACTTTACCCCATACTATAACCGGTTTTAGCGCGTACCATAATTTATCTCATGCCTTATCGAGTCCACTTTACCCCGCATTATAACTTATTTTACCAGGTACCATAGCCGGTATCATCCGTACCCAAACCACTTTACCCCATACCCAAGCCGATTTTGCAACTTACCCTGGCCGACCTTACCCCATAGCAGAGTCAGTTTTACTACCAACCGTAGCGGAACTCATCCCGTAACCAGCCTACTTAACCCCATACCATAATCTACTTTAAAATGTGATCAATCTAATAACGATTTATTTTTTAAGGGGAGATTCCGGCCATCATTTTTTAAAAAATCGAAAAAAATTTTCTTCATATTTTGGTAGTAAAAACTTCTAGAAATACTGGAGAATTAATTTTAAAGGTATACAAAGTCGAGAACAGAGATAAAAGAGGCCGAAGCAGCTGCAGCGCTCGAGCTGTCTTTCACGATAGAAATCTTTAAACTAGATTTTCTCGAAACTACATTTCTTGACACCTTCGACAAATTTATTTGGAAACTAATGAACCGATTGACTGAAATTTGGAAATCTCATTCTTCAAGTGTGTCTCTATCGTGTGAACTACGATCATGAACAAATATTGTTATTTAACAAAGTTATGAACAATTTAACTTGCAAAAATGAGGTAAAAAAATTCAAAACTCCGCTATTTTTTCCAAAAAAATTCTGATTGTATTTCACACGATAGCCAAAACTATAAAGATTATAAATCTTTTTTATTATTTGATTTCGGGTTCACCGTTCCCGAAATATTTGAGCGATAGCTGAAAAGAACAATTTTGAGGCCGCTGTTTTGTAAATAAAAACAATAAAGAACAAAGCAAAAATTCCTCCTTATTACATCAAACTCAATACTTTACACTCTACAGAATTTGGAAGGAACACATTATTTTGACTATTAAATCAAATTCTTCGAAAAATAAAAAAATGAAGACACGTATGACCAGAATCTTCCCTTAAAAATGTTTACACATGCGAATTTGAACTGAAATTTAATTTAAGGCATTTGTATACACCCCATGATAATTAGGTTTGTTTTCAAGGTTATAGAAATTAAGTTTTTTTTAATTTTTAAGAAAATTAAAAAAAAAATTAAGATTTTTGATGCATTAAAACAGATAATAGAAAATTTATTTATTTTGCAGGATTTAGAAGTTATAATGGAATTTTTTAATATTTTCTTAATTTTCCGAAACCTTTTTAAGTTTTAAAATATTTCTTAAATTGTTTTAAAGTTTTAAAATTCCAATATGTCTATTAAACTGACTTTTAAGGAAACATTTTAGAGTTCTTAACAAGATTTTTGATACCTTTTAAAATGACTCGATTTTTCCTACAATTTTTTAAAAAATTCCACAAAATCAAAAAAAGAAATTGTCTCAAAGTCTTCCGTATTTGTTTTTGCAATTTTGGAAATTGTTTTAAATGTTTATTATTCTTTTTAAATATGCAATCTAAATAAGTTTTGAAAGTAAATATTTTTTAAATGATAAATATTAAGCAAATGTTATTATTATCAAAGCTTTTAAGGCTTCCTACATTTTTTTTTAAATCTTAAGTCAATCTTCCAGTTTCTTTTTTAAAATTTTTAGAGATTTTTTTAATCTTTGAAATCATTGAAATTTGCGAAATCTTTGAAGTGTTCGAATTTTTTTTAACTTTGTAAAATCTTTCTGTAATATTGGGAATTTTTTAAATATTCATGAATTCTTTTGAAATCTTTGGAATCTTTGGAATCTTCAAAATATATTTAGGCTATCTTTCTGAATTATTTGAAAATATTGTAAAATCCTTGAAAATCTTTGTATAATCTTTTGAAAGTCTTGAAATTCTTGAAAGCTTTATAGAATTGTTTAAATTTTGTGAAATCTCTTCATTGTTTATAAAATATTTTTGAAATATTTTGAATATTTGTGAAATGTTTGGAATCGTCGAAATTTTTAGAAGCTTTGTGAAATGCTTCTGAAATATTTAAAAAATTGGTAAAATCCTTAAAAATCTTTATTAAATCTATTTCCATTTGTCAAAGCTCTATGGAATGGTTTAAACTTTTAACACGTCTCTGTGAAATCTTTCTGAAATTTTTGAAAACTTCGTAAAATATTTTTAAATCTTTGACATTTTTGAAAGCTTTGGTAAAATGTTTTGAAATATTTGGAAACCTACGAGATCTTGAATTGCAGTCTCACTTGAAAATAATAATAAATTTACTTTAAAAAAAAAATTTTTGTAGTTAATTTATGTTTTAATCAAATAAAATATTTTGAAATTTGGGGGGGTTTAAATTTTGTATTATATTTTTCACTTCCTGTAATAAAGATTTAGAACAGAACTATCAGCTTGAGGATTAGAATTGTTTTTAAATGCTCTTTTGAAACACTTCGAAAAGCCCTTCAATTTTGAAATCAAAGTTTTGGAAGAAATCTTGTTTAAGAAATAAATAAAGCAAATTATTAAAAATTTCATCAAATGATAACAATATATAAAAATACTTCAATAGAATTCGGCTTAGAATTTACTTAAAAATTTATTTGCGAAATTCAAAATATCTCCATAGAATGCAAAATTATCATTATAATGTAGACTTTTTGTACAATATTGTTTTGTTCAATAACTGGTACATTTCTTATTATAACTTGAAAAAATTTCAAGGATTTTCAAATCAATTAACCTTTTGCAACTATAATTTACAAATCCACAGGATTTTGTATGTTAGAAACGAGAAATATCATGTTACTACATATTCTTTGTTAGTTGAGTGGAAGCTTCTAATGTGTCCCCTAAGGGTTTACATTTTTCTTACACCTTCTCTATTCCTTTACACACCCTCCACACACTTACTTGGTGGTGGAAGGGGGACCTACAGTTTAAGGTGGGTTCCGAACCACCAAGAGCAACAGCCTTAAGTACTTAGAGAAAACCTTTTTCTCTAGAGGTACCGGTCCCACGACTCTCCGGAGATGAACAACTCCCTTGCTGGGCTAGTGTTCACCGCATGGGCCACCGAGACTCTTCCAGAGTGCGAGGCGGGAATCGAACCCGCAAGCCGAAGGAGTGGGTCCAAAGCCTACGCTTTAGTCCTCACGACCATCGTCCCACTTGTACATATTCTTTGTTATTTTATGTATTTTTTATACGTATCAAAATTGATCTAATTTTACTCGTTAAAAATAGATACTACTAATTGATATTCCTTATCTGAAACTTTTACTCTGTATTGCTAAAGAAAGAAAGTTTACGGAAGTAGGAGAAGTAAGGGAAATTTGGGTAGAGAAAGCAGATGGAAAAGGGGATACAGGAGTGGGAAGGGAGGGGAACGATCAGATTGGAAGTAGGTAAAGCGATGGGAAATGAGAGGAGAAGTAAGGGAAAGGGAGGAGAAGTAGATCACGTGAAGGGCATTTGGGAAGGGAAACTAGAAGAAGTGAAGGGATCAGAAATAGGGGAATTGAGGGGTACTGAGGAGAGAATAAATTAGGGGAGATTATAGAGGGAAGTAGAATAAGTTATTGTAATTGAGAGGAAGTAGAAGGCATGAGTAAAAATAAGGATGAGTAGAGAGGGGCAAAATTTGGCTCGGGAATAAAACTAGGGGAAGAGAAGCAACAACTAGGGAAGCGGAGAGATGGAAGTAGTGGAAAAAAAGTTCGGAAAGAGGGGGAAGGATGGGAATGGAAAGTAGAGGAATGGAGGGGAATTTAGGGGAATCTTTTTTTATCTCTGAACTGATACTGAGTTCTACACAAATCTAAATTGTCTCTATTTCTGATATTGCCCCACCAGGAAGTATAAAAAAATCAGAAGAGTGATTGAGCGGAAATCCTATACATTTTGAAATGAGTAATAACATTCTTTTTATAAGAGGGGTGCATCTATAATGTGGCACGTATTATTTTGTGAAGTTGATTTCTCAATAAACTTATACAAAATCTACATGATGATCCCTAATTCGAAGATTTCAAATATATTTATTATGCATGAGGAATAACTTTTTGTCAAATTCTACTGTCAATCTGAAGAGGATCTTTGTACATCACGACCAAGCTTCCCTTCCCTATAACAGGAACAGTCCAGAAATCCCATGAAGAAATGAAGAAAAAAATGGAACAATATATGGAAGCATGATGACTTTGCAAATAATATTAGTTCACTGGAGCTCGCCGTGCTCTATATATAAAAATACTTTGTTCAGTGTGTGTTGGGGCGCGAAAAAATAATGGAGAAAAAAATGTGAAAGGAACTTGAATGGGGAGGGAGTCGATAATTATTCGCTGGTAGGTTTGAAAAATTGCCATATAATCCTGAAATCGATATCGCGGAAGGATGCGGGAATAAGGAGGCTCTTTAAATTTGAAGATGTCTGGTCCCGTGGTGAGAAAGTGAGGGGAAAAAGGGGAAAAGGGGAATATAAATACTGAAAATAACGTATCGATAACATAATAAGCGAATGATTGGATACGTTCGCGACACAAGGATCCGCCACGTTGGACTATTATTCATAATGTCGCCCGGGTCTTTGCAAAGTGTCTGCTGGGTTATATCTCGATGAGGGTTGGTACGGGTTCAAGATAAAGCATTGCAGATATAACGAAAGCCGGGCAGGGGTGGCAGAAGTCCTTTCCGCTCGCGATAGGCACATGCAGAAGCTCCAACAGCTCGATTATGGCAATTTTTTCCTTTTTTTTTTCTTTTTTAATTGTCCTCAGAATTGGTGAATTCTCTTTGTCTTCAAAAATGGGATAGCGAGCAAAAATTGTGCTCATCTGGGTACTGTATTAACCCAAATGAATGGCCGTGCGGTCTTATAATCCCAGAGACCGCACGGCCACGTTATGGACTTATCGGCATGCGGTGTCACAGACCGTACGGCCACGTTATGGACTTATCGGCATGCGGTGTCACAGACCGCACCATGCTTCTAATATGGAAGTCCCTCCCACCTCCGTCGTAGGAGATTATGAATAATAATAGTTGATAAAATTCATTAATTTTTTGTTTGAAGGATTATTTCTTAGGCTTCTGTTTTAATACTGAAAATCAGCCTAATAATATTTTTTTGCAGTTCCTCTTTCCATTTTTAAAGATACGAGGATACGTCCTGATTTTTCGGGACGACTTGTTCATCGTCTTTTCCAAGTCCATCAATTTTTAGCGACAATTAGATATAACCTTTTAAAAAATTTGCAATGTGTTTAAAAATGCTTCCTTGTTCATCGGAAATTCAATTTTTTTAACTTGTCTTGATGGGTTGAAAATTTAACAATTTGGTTGATATTTTTGTTGCTGTTGAAAATTCAATTGTTTTGATAAAAATTCTTCTTTTTGGTTTGAAAATTGAAAAATTTGATTGAACTTTTTTTCTGACTGCTGTACAATTTTTTTGCTTGAAAATTCATCCCTTTTTGAAGGAATGTCACCCTTTATTCTTTTTAGTTAAACAGAAACTGCCTGTTTGCAAACTTATCAGTTTCGGTTCAAAATAAACTTTTTTGTGGAAAATTAAAGTTTTTAGTTGAAAATTCATATTTTTGGTTTCGTAAATCCAACAATTTAATAAAAAATTCAACTATTTTTTCGCAAGTTGTACCAATTTCTTGAAAATAATTTTTTTAGTTGAAGATTCATAATTTTAGTTAGAAATGTATTTCTTTGTTTAAAAATGTTACTATTTTCTTGAAAATTGGTTTTTTTTCTGAAAAATCGTTTTTTAAACTGAAAATTGCACTATTCTATTTTTTCTTCCAAACTTGTCTTTTTTAGTTAAAAATTCGCCTTTTTTAGCAAAACATTAAATATTTTTGGTTAAAAATGAATCTGAAATTCCTTTTTTTTTTACTAAATTCAATAGTTTTGTATCGAAATTTATAATATTATTTTCTTGATTTATAATTTGGCTACATTTCTTTGGTGAAAATTTATCTGTTAACGTTGAATTTTTCAAAACATTGTTAAAAGTGGATTTACTTTCTTAAACTTTTCTTTTTTCTTGAATTCGAAATTTCAGTCAAAACTTAATCTTTTTTGGCCAAAAATTAAACTAATTTCTTGAAAATTCTTTCCTTATTGGTAAAAAATTAATTTCAATAACTGAAATATTCGTTTAAAAATTCAAATTATTGGTTAAAAGCTGAACAACTATCTTAAAAATTAATTTTTTTCTCAAATGTTTAAAATTAATCCTTTTGATTGAAAATTGAACTAATTTATTGAAAACTCTATTTTTTTTTTTAAATTAATTTGTTTTAAAAAATTTAAATATTTGGTTGAAAGTTCAACTGCTTGGCTGGAAATTCACTTTTTGCAGACAATCCTATTTTCATGGAAAATTAATTTTTTTCTGAAAAATCCTTTTTTAAACTGAAAATTTCACAATTTACTTTTTCTTCAAAATTGGTCTTTTTTCTTTAAAAATTTGGCTAGTTAAAAATTCGCCTTTTTTAGTAGAACATTAAATATTTTTGGTTAAAAATGCAACTGTTTGATTAGAAATTAATCTAAAATTACTCTTTTATGTATAAGTTTAATATTTTTTAATCAAATATTAAAATATATTTTGGTTGAAATATGAACCATTTCATTTTCTTGTTGAAAATTTATCTTTTTACGTTGAAAATTTAAAAACTTTGTTAAAAGTGGCATTAATTTCTTGAAAATTCATTTTTTTCCCTGACGATTCAAAATTTCAGTTAAAAATTCTTTTCAGGCGAAAACTAAACAAATTTGTTAAAAAATTTTGGTTTATTAGTAAAGAATTAATTTCATTAACTGGAAATTAAAACGTTTCGTTCAAAATTCAATCCTTTGTTTGGAAGCTGGACTAAGTTCTTCAAAATGAATTCTTTTTGTTTAACATTTAACATTTTAGTTTAAAATTCATCTTTTGGTCTTAAGAGTAAATCAAATTGTGGAAAATTCTTTGCTTTTTTTTAATCAATTAATTTAGATAAATATTTTAATATTCGGTTGAAAGTCCAATTGCTAGGTTGAAAATTCACTTTTTTGTGGAAAATTCTATTCTCATTGAAAAATGTTTTTTTAATGAAAATGGAATTATTTTATGTTAGGTTGCAAACTAATCTTGTTTAGTTTGAAAACTTAACGATTTGCTTGAAAATTTATGTCAGTTGCAGAAAAATCTTTTTTTTTTGTAGAAAATTAATCCTCTTGGTCAAAAATTCAAAAAAATTTTACACCTTTTCTTTCCTTATTGCACTAAAAAATTTTCTGGGTTAAAAACTCAACTCTTGTTCAAAATTAGTATCTTTTATTTAAAAATTTATCTCTTTTGGTAAAAATTTCATCTTTTTTTATGAAAATGCAACTGCAGGGGATAGTTTTAACCCTCGTGTGTGACCGTGCAGTCTCACAGACCGCACAAAATACTAAAGCATGTGAAATAATTAATTTAATTTAATGTAGAGTTAACAAACTGTACTTAATAATAAATCTAAATTAAAATAATTTATTTTCTCATTAATTGTGTTATTAATTAATGATTATCCACTGTAAGTTTCATTGCTCACTCTAGGGAGGTTTCCCTCAACAATAAAAAGTTACTTATTTTCCCCGTATCTCCAGTTTCCGATTAATAAAAAATGGTGTAATTTTTAAGGTGATAAAACAATGAAAAAGATGAGTAATGACGTTTTGATAGGGTTATTTGTTAACCAGCATAATTTAACAATTCTTCCAAAAAGATGGATTAAAGTGGCTGAAGATAAGAGCGAAGAGAGCAACGAGAGCGTACCGTCTTTTGGCTTTCAAGTTTCGAGGGTGCTCGACCGTGTAGTGTCAATGAATAAAAATTTGCGGCGAGGGTGGCTCGCGTTTGATGCCGATTTTAGAACTCCCCTTTCCAAGGATTCTCGTCCTGGCGGGCGTCCTTCACCCTCTCCAGTAGCGAGATCCATAGTCACAGCTCACAATCAGCGGTGGCCCGGAGTCGCACTTACTTTCGCCTCACTGCTCACCAGGGTGGTCCAAAAATGCATTAAAATTTTTTTTTTCAATTTGGAAAAAAGTGATATTTTGTGGTGGCGTCAGTCCCATAAAGTTTAACACGTAACTCCCATAAAAAAGTTTGTTTTATAAGGTCCCGGAAAACCCCCATAAGTAAAAAAAATTAGGTGCGCGAGTTTTTGGCGCTAATTATGATTTTTTTGCATTTTATCTAATGCAAATTGTTTCGAATATACAATAATTGTTTAAACATATTATTATTGTTTATAACTTTCTTTGTCTATATTGAGACTAGATAGTTACGGCCTTTTCTGACATTATTTACTTTTTCCCCACTTTTTAGTTAGTGGGAGGTAATAATTATGTAAGAAAAAAAATAATTGTTAAAAAAGTTTATTATTGTCTTTAATAATATTCTCTTTGCTTAAAGGTAGAAAGCTTGCTGTTTTCTGACAGTTTAAACTATTTATCTATTTTTCACTTGAAGTGAATTAGTTAACTAGATTGAGCAAACATAATGGTTCGAACAAATTATTATTGTTTATAACTATGTTCCTGTATATTAATGCCAGATATTTTTTATTTTTGTAAAATGTGTAACTTGGCTTTGCATTTTTAGTTATGAAAAAAATGTTTTTAAAAGTCACCTTTTTTGGTCATAAATGCAACATCATGGTTGAAAGTTGAACTACTTTGTTAGAAATTTATCTTTTCGCTAAAGCATTTATCCCTTTGGTTGAAAATTTAACTGTTTCTTTGAAAATTCTATTACTATTCTATTTAAAATTTATTTTTTTTCGAACTTTCATAATTTTAGTTCAAAATTCATCTTCAGAATGGAAATTGAAATCAGTTTTTTTAAAATTAAAATACAACTGTTTCATTTCTGGTTTAAGATTGATATTTTTAATTAGAAAATTAATATTTTCTATTTAAAATTAACACTGTTCCTCTTAAAAAATATTATTTTCGGGTTGAAAATTTAATTTTTTTGAAAAAATACATCCATTTTGTTTAAAAATTCATCTATTTGTAAATACCATCTTTTCGGGTAAAAATGCAACTTTTTTTTGTTGAAAATTTACATTTTTATTAAAAATTCAACCATTTCACAAGCACATTCAACTATTTTGTTGAAAATTAAACTATTTATTTGAAAAATTAACAACTTGGTAGAGAGTTAACTTTTCTATGGAAAATTTATCGTCTTTTTGGATACAATATTATTCTGTTTAAATTTGTCTTTTTTCTTTCATTTTGAATGGGAGAAAATGAGTTTTTTCGTAAAAACTCTTTCTTTTAGCTAAAAGAGTAACTATTCTATTTTTGACTGACAACTTATTTTTTTATAGTTAAAGTCAACTATTTGTTTCAAAATGAAATTTTTAATTTAAAATTTGTTTAAATTAAATATTTTATTCAAACTCGTCTTTTTTGGTTCTACATAACTAGTTGGAAATTCATTTTATCTTTGTGAAATTAATTTTTTTAACTGAAAATTACATTTTCCATTTTATTTTGAAAACATATATTTTTTATTTCAAAGTTCAACTATTTGGTGTAAATTTATCTCTCTTGATCAAAAATTACGATCCTGTCCCTTTGGATAAAAAATTCATCCTTCATCACAGAAAAGTCATCTTTCTTCTTTCAAAATTCACCTGTTTTTTTTCAAATTTAAATTTTGTTCCGTTGAAATAAGACAAATTAAAGTTTTCGTTAAGAATATATCTTTTTTTCTTTGATAATTGAACCATAATTGGTTAAAAATTCGACTATTTTATTAAAAATTCAATTATTTTATTGAAAATTCAACTATTTCTTTTAAAGTCTTATTTGTTTACAATAATTCCGCTCGCTATAAAATATCTACTTGGAAACGCGAAAAAATACATAATAAATGTTAAATGTGTGTGCTCAACAGCTGAATTTGGGAGGGGGCGAGGCTTAAAAGACAAGCTTAATTCAATTAATCGGATTGAGAAAAGTCGATTTAAAAATTGATTAATCGGTTTGAAATAATCGTTTAAAAAATAATCACAGTCCTTATTATCATCTAATCTTGCCTTTACTGGCTCAATCATCATCAGTAACCTTTTATCTTGTCTTCATTAGCTAGACCATCATCATCCTCTGATCTTGCCTTCACGAGCTATATCATCATCATTAGCTGATCTTGCCTTTACTGGATAAAACATCATCATCAGATTTTGTCTTCAGTGGCTGAATCATCATCAACGTAATTTTATCTTGCCTTCACTAACAAGATTATCATCATTGTCATCATTATCTGATCTTCCCTTCGCTGACTGAACAATTATCATCATCTGACCTTGCCTTTCCTTTTTGGATCATTATCATCATCATCATCATCATGTTATATTTTATTTACTAGTTAGATCATCATCATCCTCCTTATCATCATTATCATCATCATCATCATTTTATCTTGTCTTCACTAGCTAGATCACCATGGTCATCATCAACTGATTTTGCCTTCACTGCCTGGATTATTATCATCATTTTATCTTGTCTTAACTGCCTGGGTCATCATCATTTGATATAGTCTTAACTGCCTGGATCATCATCTTTCTCAGAAAAAAAATAACATTATCATTTTATCTTGTCTTCGATAGCTAGATCATCATGGTCATCATCATCGAATCTTACCTTCACTGGCTGAATCATCATCATTGTCATTATATCTTGTCTTCACTAGCTACATCATTATTATCATCATCATCATCATCATCATCATCATCATCATCATCATCATATCTTGCCTTCACTGGCTGAATCATCATCATCATCATTTTATCTTGTCTTCTCTAACGGATTTTCATTATCCTTATCGTCATCTGATCTTTCCTTCACTGGCTGGACAATTATCATCATCTGATCTTGCCTTTACTATCTGGAACATTATCATCATTTGATCTTGCCTTCACTAACTGGATCATCATCATCATCATCATCATCATCATCATCATCATCATTATACCTTGTCTTCACTAGATAGATCATCATCATCATCATCAGATCTTGCCTTCACTGGCTGGACCATTATCGTCATTTCATCTTGTCTTCACTGGCTGGATCATCATCATTGGATCTTGCCTCAACTGACTGAATCATCATCATTATCATTTTATTTTGTATTTACTAGCTCAATCATCATCATCATCTTATCTGGCCTTCTTCACTAGCTGATTGATTTTGTCTTTACTAGCTGGATCATCATCATCGGACCTTGCCTTCACTGGATAAATCATCATGATGATCATTTTATATTGCCTTCACTAGATAAATCATCATCATTTATGATTATCTTATCTTGCCTTCAGTGGCTGAATCATCATTAAAATCATTTTATCTTTTCTTGTCCAACTGGATTATCATCATTGTCATCATCATCTGATCTTTTCTTTCCTTTTTGGATTATTATTAATATCATCATCATTTTATCTTGTCTTTACTAGCTAGATCAAAATCGTCATCATCATTATCGGATCTTGCCTTCACTGGGTGGGCCATTATCATCATTTGATCTTGTTTTTACTAGCTGAATCATCATCATCATAATTTTATCTTATCTTTACTAGCTAAATCATCAGCATCATCATGATCATCTTCTCTTGCCTTCACTGGCTGAATGATCATCATCATCATCGTTTTGTCCTGTCTTCTAAATAGATCATCATCATCTGATCTTTCCTTTACTTGCTGGATAATTATCATTATCTGATTTTGTCTTCACTAGATAGATCATCTTCATTTTCATCATCATATAAAATTGCTTTCACTGACTGGGCAGTTATCATCATCTGATCTTGCCTTCACGGTCTGGACCATTTTCGTAATTTGATTTTGTCTTCCTTAGCCGAAGCATTATCATTGGATTTTGCCTTCACTGTCTTAATTATTATCATCGTCATTTTATCTTGTCTTCACTAGCTTGATCATCATCGTCACCATCATCATATGATCTTGCCTTCACTGGGTGGACAATTATCATAATTTAATTTGGTCTCTACTAACTGTGGATCATCATAATCAGATCTTCCGTTCACTGGCTGAATCATCATCATCTTTATTTTATCTTGTCTTCAATAGATTGAGCATTATTATCATCTTATCTTGCCTTCACTGGCTGAATCATCATCGTCTGCTCTTATCTTCACTGGCTAGATCATCAACACTGGCTAGACCATTATAATCGAATCGAGATCACCCATTTCTATAGTCTCTATACAATAGGGGTGGATGGGCGAGTCCCAGCTCACAATCAGCGGTGGTCCAGAGTCGCACTTATTTTCGCCTGACTGCTCGGCTTGCGGCCCCCTTCTAGCCCCTCTCGTATTATCTATATTCCATAGAAGTAAGACGATTTCGCCTTGCAGGATCATTATGCCGCGCCTTAAGTCGAGCTAATATGTTCTCCTTCCAACCACCCCGATCCACCCTAACCGACGTCACCGCGAACCAGAAACGACGCCATCGCGACATAGACAATTTAATGCCGTTTTATAAATTATACACCACTCGCAGACTCGCAACTTCAGAGCAAACCGATTACCAGAGGTGAAGCTCGTCTTTTATTTAATTCGCTCTTTCCTGGTAATATATGATGCATTCTACTGCCGGGTAAGGGTTAGACGTACCAGAGCCTCCTAGCTGCTCGTTTCTGCTCGAGGAACTTTTTTTACTCTCCATCCAATTTTTTTAATTCTTATGAGTTAAAATGCATTTCAAGGCATTTTATATGCGTAATAATGTTAATAAAAATAATAATAATAATATTTTATTATGAGCCTCGGTGGCTCAGTTGGTTAGACACTCGGACTTCACCTCAGAGGTCCGGGGTTCGATCTTTGAGCCGATACCTCTAGATTTTTTTCAATTTACCTTTATCGAGGTTCTGGTGGTTCGGAACCCACCTTAAGCTGTAGATCTCCCCATCGTGTACTTGACTGCAACCCAGTCCGTCAATGATGGGGTAAAACTCAGGTTTTGTCCAAGATGTCTGGACAGACTGCTCTCATCAGATCACTTTATTGTATTATAAAAATGCGTCCGTGACTGATGATATATACCGGGACAGCCCCGTGCAAAAATGATCAAATAAAAAAAATCCAACTCTAACCAAAAATGCCTTCGACATGTTGGGCAGTATAAGCCTGTGACAACATTTCAACACAAGAATGTTTTTTTTTTAAATAATAATCGCCACTTTTCCGTTATTTGAACCGCCAGGCAGTAAGAAAAAATAACCTTTTTGGTCCAAAATAACGAACAGCCCCCAAATATTAACCGATTTGGACAGTAACATTTTTTAGAAAAAGCGGATTAAATTTCAAAGAAAGTTGTTGAGCCTGATTTTTCGTTTAGTTTTTAAATTTGTTGCTTAATTTTATGTTGATTGTTATAAACAAATTATTTCAACAAATAATCGACATTAGGGGTTATTCATCTTCAAAGTATATTTCTGCTCTGAGGTAGCTTTCTTTCATAGATAAGACGATGTTTGGTGAATAATTTCAAGATTGAGTGTTCTTAATTAATTTTATAAACAAATTATATAAAAAAATGTACGTCGCAGACATTTATAGGCAGAAAAATATCATTTTTCTTTCATTCTTGTTGTAATTATATTATAAGTTATGTTTTCTGACTAACTTTCACCACTCATCAATATTTGTTTATTTCATAAACAAATTATATAAAGAAATGCCCATTTTTGACGTTATCAATCGAAATGAAATTGTTTTTTCTTCTGACCTAACTGAAATTGTATTACCAATAAAATTTTCAGAAATATTTTTCCATGTATTAATATTTGTTTATTTTAAAAACGAATTGTATAAACAAATTCACTTATAAGGCATTTTTTAACGGAAAGAAATCTTTTTTCCTTTTGACCTTTTTTCTACGAAGAATTTGCTATACTTTAATTTTTGTTTATTTTATAAACAAATTATATAAATAAATTCATATATAAGGCGTTCTTGATCGTGAAGAAATCATTTTTCTTATAAACTTGCTGAGATTGTATAGCCAATGATGTTTACTGAAAAAGTTTTTCTATTCAGTGATATTTGTTTATTTTATCAACAAATTACATAAACAAATTCATACAAAGGCGTTTTTAAACTGGCAATATTTTTCTATATAACATTATTGGACATATAATTTCAACAAGATCAGAAGAAAAAACTTTTTTATTTAGCTTAAAAAGGCCTCAGGTGTGTATTTGATTATAAAATAAACAAATATTAATGCATAGCAAAATTTCTTCATAAAACTTCATTCACTATATAATTTCAAAATTAGTTTACAGTATTGTTTTCTCGGGAAAAAATTTTGAAAAATATTTTCTTTTGATTTTATAAACAAATTATATAAAAAATGCACAGTGTCGGCATTTATAAGAAGGAAGTTGTTTTTTTCTTTTAATTATCCTCACATCATATTTTCAGTCATGTTCAGTAACGAAAATTTGTCTTCCGATATTATTTTTTAATTTCATAAACAGACTGTAAAAACAGATTGTCATTGAAAAGACAGGGTATTTTTTCATTCAGAACATTTTTTTAATGTACTTAATTTTTTTCCAAAAATTTAATGATAAATTGAAAAACATGCTTTTTTGTGAAAGTGAATTTATAGTGCTAGAATTAAACTTATTTAAATGAAATCGATTTTCAAATAATTTTTACTAATTTCAGGATAATAAATATCATTGAAAATATTAATATGTTCAATTGAATTTTAAATAACTATGAAAACCATCAATTTTGTTTATTATCCATTTATTTAATGGATTAGTACAGCAAATTTATAAGGACTAAACAAATTGTTTATAATTAACTCGGGTAATTAAAAAAATATATTATACAACATAATAAGGTATACATTTATTTTGTGTTTCAGGTACGTATTACTCATTTAGTGGATTTTTTTCTATTTAATAATAGAATTTGATGATCCTATTGGTATGTAAAATATGATATTAAATAATTTTAAGATCCTTAAGACAACATTTTTTTTATTTAGACTGATTTTTTCTAGTGAATTTCATTCCATTTTTTAATGAAAAATCAAGTTGAATCACCTGGTGAAACTAGAATTGCCAGGGAAGTTTTCTATACCTAAAACATCCACGAAATTTCAGAGCATTTTTTTTAAGTCAGAGAATTTTTTCGAGGATGCCTAATGTTTTGTTAAATAAATTATATTATAAAATTATATAACAATGCTTTTTTCATAAAATTAACTTTATAGTATAGGTTACTTGTTTGCATTAGACTATTTTTAATAATTTTTAGTAATCACAGGAAAACGTCTTTTTAAAATAATATTATGTTGAAAATGCATTGCATTTAAAGCATAAAAATAAAATAAAAATATATAAAAAATGTGTTTGAATTATTATTGAAATTCATGTTCTTGAGGAAAAATACAACGAAATTATTTATTATGTGTTTAGCATCATTAATTTGTTGTAATATTCGATAATGATAAAGAATTTTCAATGCAAAAGGACGAATTTTCATCCAGAAAGATGAATGACTTTTGTACCAAATTGTTCATTTTCAGCCAATAAGTTTCACTTTCAAACAAAATAGTCCAGTTTGGCATAAAATAGTTAAATTTGTAATCAAATAGTCAACAAAAAACTTCACTTTGTTGACAAAAAAGATACATTTTTAATCCAAACAAAAAAATATTTATATTCAGGTCAATATAACGTAACAGTTGAATTTTTGACTAAAAAAGATAACCTTAAAACAAAATAGTTTAATTTGCAACCAAAATGTTTATTTTCAACCAAACAGATTAACTTTCAAACAAAGATAATGAATTTCTAACAGAATTGTTGAATTTTTAATTCACTAGTTGAATATTTAAGCCAAAAATAAAAAAAAATTGTAGAAGACAGTAGAATTTTCAACAAAAAACTATACGTTTCTACCAAAAGGATGAATTTTTTATTCCAAACAGGCAAATTTTCTATAAAAAAAAAATTAAAATTTAAGAGTTAAATTTTTAACTAAAAAAGATGACCTTTTGACAAAATAGTTGAATTTACAAAAACAAAGTTTTTTTTTAACCAAAAAGTTAAACTTTCAAATAAAAGAGTCGAATTTTCAACATAGCAGTTGAATTTGTAATCAATTAGTTGAATTTGCGATTTAAAAAAAGATTAGATTGGTCATTTAAGCGTCTCGAAGACGCGATCAATTACATCAAATACAGCACTTTTATATTCCTAATACACAAAAGCCTTCTTGTAACCAAGGAAAATAATTTTGTTTATAAATTTAAAAACGATATTAGTAGGTTATGAAAGGTTCTTAATTTGGACAATCGATAAGTCTCGAAGACGGGAACAAATGTATAATATACATTACTGTTGAATTCTTAATATTAAAAAATTATTCCCTATATCAAGAAGATAAACAATATATTTTTTGAATTTATAAATCAGTATTACTAGAACATAAGAGGTCATAAAAGGTTCGTCAATAAGTCATTTGATGCGTCTCGAAGACGCGAACAAAATATATGAAATAGAGTAACATAGTATTCCTAATATGAACATAGTTTTTCTCATTTAAACAGAATACACCCAGTTTTTCAAAACCACATAAATCGGTACTGGTGGGTCATAAAAGTTTAAACAATAGGTCGATCGGTGCGTCTAAAGAACGTGAACAAATACATTACATGTAGTATTGTCGGATTTTAAATGTCAAAAAAGTTGTCATATCAACAGAATACAATTTTTTTAAAGCTTAATAAATCGGTACTGGTAGGTTATAAAAGTTTCAACAATAGTTCGATCGATGCGTCTTAAGAACGCCAACAAATACAGTACATTTAGTTTAGACGTGTTTTAAATATCAAAACAAAAATTCGGATATAAACAGGATAAATTTTTTTTAAAACTTTATAAATCGGTATTGATAGGTCATAAAGTTTCAGCAATAGGTCGGTCGATGCGTCTCATGAACGCCAACAAATATAGTACATGTAGGATTTTTTTCAAATATAAAAAAAAAATTCTGATATAAGCCAAATAAACAATTTGTTTTTAACTTTATAACCCGATACAGGTAGATCATAAAAGATTCAAAAAAAGGTCGATCGATGCGTCTCAAAGACGCGAACAAATTCGCTACATATCATATTGTTGTACTTTCATCATAAAAAAACTTTTTTTCATATAATCGATTAACATCTTTTTCGAAATCTAAACCTGGATATCAGTCCAAACTAATTTCCGAAATATGGGAACAAAAAAAATACACACACATACACACACATGGACATTTAAAAAAATTGTATTTTCAAACTTCTGGAGTAGAAATATGTATTCCAGGAGGAAGCAAAATGTAAAAAATTTCTGAATTTCGATAGTTCATAAATCAAGTGGTTTAGAATTGAAACGTGCGAACTTGCGTAGCCTCAACAGAAGGTCTGTACATATATACACACACTTTGTGCTTTATTTACTCTATATGGAAAAGGAAAAACGGACCGAACCTCCAAAAGCTGACCGTTCTCACAGTAAATACATCGAGTGAGTTGCAAGTTCGTCCTCCCCTCTTCTGAAAAAAACATCTTAGTGACCTTAATTCACGATCCTACACTAAATTTCTACGAATTTATAACGGTCGCTCCCTTCGATAAAAACATGTGGTGTTTGGAAAGAGTTTTTTAAAAATAATTTACTTCAGTTTGTTATTTATAAAGAAAAACTTTTTTTCGACTTCTGCAGATGTTTTATCCAGAATTATGCAACAAAATTTCTAATTCGGACCTATTTCCTTATCAAATTATCCTTTACAGTTCACAGAATTTAAAAATAATATTTTTTAAATTGAAAATTTTCTGAAAAATGATCTCCTTGCCTCCGCTGGGAATCGAACCACAGATCTTCCGATTGCCTGCCGGGTGCTTTTACCATTAAGCTACTGTCTCTTGAAGCTTGATGGTGAAGCCACACGACTTTTACCACTTTTACCACTAAGCTACCAAAGAGAGTAGCTTAGTGGTAAAATCACCCAACCGGCAATCGGAAGACCTGTGGTTCGATTCCCAGCGCAGCAAAGAAGATCTTTTCTTAGAAAAAATTTCATTTAAAAAATCTGTAATTCATAGCTCCATCTATTCTGAAAAGATATTAAGATTTTCTGTTTTTTTAGGAGTTAACTTTGATTGATAGTGCTGATTTCCATTTTGACGGTCGGTGATAAATGTCTTGCCTGATCGGTCGTTCCCATTTCCTATGATGATACAGATTCTTTGTAACTTTGAAAAGAATATTTTCATCTGTTTTTTAAACCAATTGTAATCGTTTGTCAAAAAGGGCCCTAAGATTTTTTAAATGGAAATTTCCCAATAAGGAATTTTAATTCTATAAATTTATTCCGAAAAGAAAAAATTTAAATTGTAAATCATTCTTTAATAACCAAGGCAACAATTCTGTTCTTAAATACGTGTAAAAAATTTGTTAAATTGTCAAAAAGCCCAGAAGATTCTAAGACAAACTTTTAAATTTTGCAGAATGTTTTTAGAATTTTAGAAAAAAGTAAAGATTTCAAAAAAGTTCAAACAGAATGTAAATTTTTTAATATGGTAAAGTAAAATTTTTAAGTTTTTTTTCAAAGATTGTAGAGCGTTTTAAAATAATAAAAAAATGTTATTAGGATTCCTGGAAATATTTGATGTGATTCTTCATTTTTTTCAATTAATATTATAATATAATATTTTTATATGTTTTGAGACGTTACAAAAAGTTTACAAATCCAGCAAAAGCAATTGCAAAATATTAGTCATTAAAAAATTTTATTAAATTTATAAAATATTTATTAATTTTTCCCAAGCATCAAAAATCCTATATAACTTTAAACGATTAGATACTTTTTCTACATATCTGAATTCTTAAAGAAATATTTTCGGATTTTCCCAAGAAACCCATAACAATTATACTAACAAAAAAATTAATAAATAGTTTTTCGAAATTTTTACTTTGTATTCAAAATAATTTTTCCCTTTAAATTTTAATTTGCTTAGATTTTTTTTTCTTTTTTGAGCAAAAAATCTTTTTTTTTTAATTCAAGAATTTTGTTAAAAATATTTATTTTTTATTTCAAAATTATAATTTTAGCTGTTTGTTTTGAAATAAAAAAATTTTATTCTATAAGAATTCAATTATTTTGTTGGAAATTCGTCTTTTGGATAAATTTAACTCTTTTTGACCAAAACTAAAAATCTTTTTCAGTTTTGGTATTAACTATTATATTTTTCGTTAAGAATGCATCGTTTTAGTTTCAAATTCATTTCTTTAGGCCACTATTTTTTTGAATTTTTTTTTCTGCTGAATTAAAATATTTTTTATTCAAAATTATAATCTATTGGGAATGCTTACATTTTTTCTTGAGATTTCATCTTTTTTGGTTAAAAATGTTTATCTTATTTGAAATTCGAACTACCTTCTTTAAAAGCCTTTTTGTAGCGAAAATTTACCATTTTCATTGAAAATTCAACTTGTTCGGGAGAAAATTAATCTTTTTCGTAAAAAATATATTAAATTGTTGAAAATTATACTATATGCTTGAAAATGAAGTTTTTTGAATGGATGCAACTGTTTTTTATTTAAAATAAAAATGTTTTTAGTTTAAATAACAGCTTTCACATTTTTCTTTTAGAATTAATCTCTTTTGTTTAAAATCTAAAATTTCTACAAAATCTTCTGAATTTTTTCCAAAATCCTAGAAAATTTATATTCATATAACCTTTAAAGCAAATAAATAAACCTGAAAAAAAAGTAGTAATTCTAAAGTTTTTTCTATTTTCCCCTTAAATGAAATACGCGTGCGCTATTAATTTAATTTTTTATCATTATTTTTTATCTTTGTTTAATATCTCAATTGAAAATGATTGCTTCTTTATTGTATTCTAAATGTAATAAACTGTCTTTTTAGTAAAAAAAATATTTGTCCAACATAATTATCATCCTAATGGTTATCCAACTTTTAGTTATGAAAAAAAAAATTGTAAATTTACATTTGATATCAACTACATAAATTTGATTTTGGAAAGGAAGATATATTTGAATTTAAGAGCACTTTTGGCGTATTTGCTGTCGAGTGTGGTCAATACTTTTTCATCGCTTGCGGCCACCCGCAGACAGAAGAGACCATTCATAATTCTTCCTCATAAATCATCCAAAGTTCGATGAGTTTCATTCAACTTGAGAGAACATTTTTGCCTAAAGAGACATTGGTTGCAATTTTCACGCATTCCATTCAAATAATAGTACCTTTTTCGATTATTTTTCTTTTACTTTTTTTCAAAACTCGAATAGTGCTTTGCTAGTTATTACTACTAGAATTGGACATGGTGTCCGAGAAGTTCATTTTCAAAATTCCCTGAATTTTCCTTGACTAATTTTTTATTTTCCTTGATTATTAAAATTTAAATACTGTTCGTTTAATCTTGTAATACTTTTAACATGGAATCTTTTATAACCGGAATAAAACAGTTATTTCTAATACAAAATTCACATTTTCCAAATTAATTTATTTTAAAAAAATAGTCTTTTCTACTGTGAAAAATGGCTTTTGAAAAAATACTTGAATTTTCAAACTAAAAAGTGTAATGCCCCAAGAATAAGTATCATAGTTATTATTTCAATCAAAAATATGACATTTATTTTAAAAACAGAAGTTTCAAACCAAAAAGACGAATTTTCAACAAATACGAATTTTTCACTCAAGAAAGGAATAAAAGTTTATCAAAATTTTTGAACCTTCAAGTTAAAAGACGAATTTTCTTTGCAAAAATTAAAATTTCAAATAAAAAATATGACTTCAGCAAAAAATTAATTTTCCACGAAACTGATGTACTTTTACAAAACTAAAATCAAATCTAAGACCCAGAAAATTATTTATTTACTTAAAAAGGAGAATCTTCAACTCAAAAAGATTAAACATAAAATTAGGCTTTCTATTAAACCGTTAAAATTTTAGTTGAAAAGATGAATTTTCAGCTAAAAATAGAAATCTTTAAAACAAAATAGTTGAGCATTTAAGCAAAGAAGATTAAATTGTAAACAAAAAGTGACATTTTCATAAAAGCAAATACATTTTTGTGAAAACAAATGATTTTTTTAATCAATAAGATAAATTTTGAAAAAAAAATAGTTGAGTTTTCTGTTTAAAAAGATTTCAATTGACTTTTCACTATCAAAATATGAATTTTTAAACCAGAAATACGTTTATACGTAACAAATTGAATTTTTTATTCAAAAAGACGAATTTTTAACCAAAAAGGATGACTTTATCAAAATTGTTGTATTCTCCACCAAACAATTGCATTTTTTCCAAAACAGATACAATTTTTCCAAAAACAGATGAATTTTTATTTAAAATAAAAAATTTTAAATAGTTGAAGTTTCATTATAAAAAGATTCCAGTTGATTTTTTAAGATAAAAATATCATTTTTTAAACAAAAAAGAATTTTCTAAGACAAAATTTGCATTTTTAATCCAAAAGATGATTTTTTAACCAAAAAGGAGGATTTGTAAAAAATTATTTGCATTCTCTACCAAATAGTTGAATTTTTAACAATGAAAAATGAAATTTGTACTAAAACAGCAAAATTTTTAATAAGAAACGAGCAATTTTCTTTTTAAAGCCGAATTTTCAATCAAATAGTTGCATTTTCATACATGAAAGATGAAATTTCTCTTTAAACAGATAAATTTTTAATTAAAAAGAAAAAACAATTTTTTAACAGTGGAATTTTCATCCAGAAAAGTTCTTAGTTCTCTTTTTTACACCAACATAATACATTTAAATAAAAAGTTAATTTTTTTCGAAATAGATCAATTTTAACAAAGTTGTTAAATTTTCAATCAAACAGTTTCAATTTTATCCAAGAAAGATATAATTTTGGCTGAAACAGGTGAACTTTTAAATCGAAAAGACAAATTTCCAAAAAAAGATTCGAATTTTCATCACAAAAGATTTGTTTTGACTTTTCAACAGAAAAATAAGAATTTTACGCAAAAAGTTAATTTTCTAGGATAGCTGAATTTTCAAAAAAATAGTAACATTTTCATCCAAGAAACATGCATATATCCACTAAAAATATAAACTTTTAAATAAAAAAAAATGTTCTGAAAAAATATTTTTCATCCAAAAAAGATTTCAGTTGACTTATACGCAAGAAAAAATAATTTTTAAACAAAAGGTTAATTTTCTACGAAAGGAGTTAAACTTTTAATCTAAAAAGACGAATTTTCACAAAACAGTTGAATTTGTAACCCAAAAGGATTTCTGTAAGAAAATTGTTAAATTTTCGAACAAATAATAAAATTTATAACTAAGGAGATAATCTTCAGGTGGAAGCCTTTGCCAATTAGAAAAAATTACCTGCATGAGTCAAGCCTCTTCCGTAACCAATCGTAACAAAAAGTCTTGACCCCTCCCCCCATTTAGCTGTTACGTAATTTAAATACGTTCCCTATTTAGAATAACACAGTACTGTATCTCATATATTTTGTTCGCGTCTTCGAGACGAACTGACCGACCGATTTATTAACTTTAAAGAAAATTGTTTATTCCGTTTATACGAGAAAAACTTTTTTGATATTAAGAATAATACAGCACTGTATCTCATATATTTCGTTCGCGTCTTCGAGACCAACTGAACGAACGATTTATTAACTTTAAAGATAATTTTTTATTCAGTTTACACGAGGAAAGTGTTTTTGATATTAGGAATAATACAGTACTGTTTTTCATATATTTTGTACGCGTCTTCGAGACGCATCGACCAACTGATTTCTAATGTTTAAAGAAAATTTTTTATTCTGTTAATGCGAAAAAAGTTTTTTTGATATTAGGAATACTACAGTACTAAATCTCATATATTTTGTTCGCGTCTTCGAGACGAACTGAATGACCGATTCATTAACTTTAAAGACAATTGTTTATTCAGTTTATACGAAAAAATCTTTTTTGATATTAGGAATAATGCAGTACTGTATCTCATATATTTTGTTCGCGTCTTCGAGACGAACTGAACGACCGATTTATTAACTTTAAAGATAATTGTTTATTCTGTTTATAGGGGAAAAGATTTTTTGATATTAGGTATAATACAGTACTGTATTTTATACGTATAATTTGTACGCGTCTTCGAGACGAATCGACCAACTGATTTCTGATGTTTAAAAAAAATTGTTTATTCTTTCAATGCGAGAAAAGTTTTTTTTGATATTAGGAATAATTCAGTACTGTATCTCATATATTTTTTTCGCGTCTTTGAGATGAATCTACTAATTGATTTCTGATGTTTAAAGAAAGTTGTTTATTCTGTTGATACGAGAAAAGTTTTTTTGATCTTAAGAATACTGCAGTACTATATCTTGTATATTTTGTTCGCATCTTCGAGACGTATCGAATAAAATATTGACGGACCCTTCATGACTGATTTATAAATTGCAAATCTATATCGTTTATCTTGTTTATATGAGGAGAACACTTTTTAATATCGGAAAAATAAAGGTACTGTATATGGCGTCTTCGTTCGCGTCTTCGAGATAGGCTAACCGAACTTTTTCTAAACTTTAAAGGAAATTGTTTACTCTGTTTATACGACAAATACTTTGTTGATTTTAGAAATATAATACAGTACTCAGAACTGTATCTTTTATATTTTGTTCGGGTCTTCGATACACATCAAATGAACTATTCATGAACCTTTTATGTCCTTTCATAATCTATCAACAGTGCCTTATAAAATTTAAAAAAATATTTTGTTCAAGTAATATATATATAAAAAATTATTTTGAAAATAAATAAATTTACTTTCAAAACTTGTGTGAATACAAGCTTTCAAAGATTCTTCACGCCTCTAAATGTTCATGTAAACTATTATTTTTAATCTGTAAATAATCAACATTCCTACTTATTTGTCGCAGGCTTCACAGTCTTTCTCCAATTTCAATTCCTCAATAAGAAATTTTAACAACTTATGATTGAGAATCGATTTTTTTTAGTTAGAAATTTTAATATTCGATTAAAATTTTTTTTCTAATTCAGAAATTTGGTTTAAAAGTCCTTTTTGGTTGAAAATTCAACTGTTTTGGTGGAAAAATTTGTTCAGTAAAATTTCCGAACTTTGGTAAAAAATTCTACTCTATTTGTTAAAAATTGAACTATTTGATTAAGAAATAACCTTTTTGTTTAAAATTTATATTTTTGTGCAGAGAATTATAAGATTTCGTCAGAAATTTCGCCTTTTTGCTTAAAAATTCGACAATTTGTTATAAAATTTAACTGTTTGGTCGATCATTCCTTTTTAAGTTAAAAATCTATTTTTCGGGTTGAAAATTTAACTATTTTTTAGTAAACTTGTATTGTTTCGAATTCAAATTTGAGGGCGAAAGTTAAACTTTTTTGGTAAAAAAGCTATCTTTTTGACTTGAAAATATCGTAAGTAGGTTACAATTTCATTTTTTTAAGTTAAAAATGTGAATAATTTGTTTAAAATTAATCTGCTTTAGTTCAAGATTCAAATATTTCGTTAAAAGTTCTTTTTTTCCTAAATATCAACTATTAGATTTTTTGTCAAGAATGCGCATTTTTTTCTCAAAAAACCCACTATTTTATTTTGAAAGCTCATTCTTTTTATCTTAAAAATTCACTATTTAATTTTTGGTTAAGAATTCATCTTATTTGGTTAAAAGTTGAATTGTTTTGTTAAGAAACCATCCTTTTTTTGAAAATTTTATTGTTTTGTTGAAAATTCGTATTTTTGTGTTGAAAATTTAATTTTCATGGCTTGTGTAAAAAAAATTAATTCAATTCATGGAAACCTTCTTTCCTGATTATGGATTTAACTAAATTTTTAAAAAATGCATTCTTTTTGTTTAAAAATTCAGATGAAAATTTATCTCTTTGGTTGCAAAATAAAATATTTGATGAAAATCTCTTTTTTAGTTAAAAATGAATCTTTTTAACTGAAAATTTTAATATTTTAGTTTTCGCTGAAAATTGGTTTTTTAGATGAAAATTAATCTTTTTGTTAAAAATTCGTCTTTTTTGTAGAAAATGTGTCTTTTTTGCTGAAAACTCTTCTGTTGAAAATTCTTTTATTTTGGTAGAAGTTTCATATTCTTTTGGTAGACATGCAATTTATTGGCTGAAAATTCTTTCTTTTTTTTGGATTTCGATTAAACTATCTTCGTAAAAATTAATTTTATCAGTTGCAGATACATCATTTAATTTAAAAATTCAACTCTTTTTTATTGAAAAATGAATTCTTTTATTGAAAATCTGTTATTTTTGGTTGGAAAGTAATCTTTTTAATTGAGAATTTATATTCCATTTTTGGTTGAAAATAGATATTTTTTGGTTCAAATTTCAACTATTCGCCTAATTTTTGTGTGCGTAAAAAATGAATATTTGTAGTTGAAAATTGAACAAAATGTGTATAGAAGGGTGATCCATATTTCATTTAATCAAAAAAGTATGTATATCGTCCGGAAATTTGTTCAAATCCACACAAAAATAAATCCATTTTGTTGTTTGAAAAAATTATATTTTAGTTTATTTACTATTTGATCATAACTAAAAAGGCAAAGCAGAGTTAAACATTTCAGAAAAAACCACAACTTTCTAGCACTTTTCTAAGAGAAGACATTTATAAACAACAATAAATTGTTTAAACAATTATTTTGGTTAATTTATATTAATTTATACCGCACTAAATTAAAAGTGTACAAAAAGTTACAAATTTCAGAATAAACTGCCACTTTTCACTGGTAAGCAAAGATAATATTATTAAAAATAATAATGATAAATTGTTTGAAAAAATATTCTCATTAAAACTATTGTAAAAATTGGACAAAAAATAGTGAATTTAAGAAAAAATTGCGGCTTTCTACCTCTAGTCTTAAAGAAAATTGTTGAAAACAATAACAAATTTGTTTGAACAATATATCTTAAAATCTTATCAGTATAAAGTAGTGTTTTATGTATTAGAAACAATTTTCATTCAAAAAACCGCAAAAAAAATTAGGGCCAAAAACTTGCAAAACCAATTTTTTTTCTCATGGGAAAAACGTGTTAAACTTTATCGGGCTTGGGGCAACTCTAAATACCATTTTTTTCAAAACAAAATAAAATGCATTTATTTTTGTGTTGATTCGAACAAATTTCTAGGGTGTCCCCATAAAAATAAAATAATAAAAATTTTCCAATGCATTTCTGGACCACCCTAGTATATTGTTGGAGATTTGATACATTTTAGATCCTAGCATTGTTAACCATAGCAAAACTCTTAAGCTTAACGATAAAGCGTCCAAAGTTACCTTTAGAAGGTATTAGTAAAACCGAGCTCACCTTTTTGGAGGCCAATTACAGAAGGTTCCCGCCAAATCCTATTAACTACATTATCTCATTATTACGTAACCTGTATCCGCGACTAATGTGCCGATTAGACTCCAATGTCCGAATGATCAAGAGAATCTTGTTTCCGAAATTGAATGAACATTTCGGGCGAATAAAGATATATTATTA